>NW_026909019.1:0-300000 GCF_033115175.1 Lepus europaeus | reverse complement strand
AACTCAATCCCAGATATTGCTACAGCTTCTGTGTTTGTGTATTCCTGATATTATCCACGGACTTTATTATTTTGAATGTTTTTTTTTATCAGGGAACATTTAATTTTGTGCTTGGAATCACCAATTGGTTCCACATGGAGACACCAGCTCTACATGCTTTTATTTTCTAGGGAGAAAGCTAGAGGAACTGCGGCAAACAACATGATATTTCTGTTTGTATCGGTGGTATTTTATGCACTTGCCTAACGAAAAGACTTTGCTTTTCTCCAAAACCATTTTTAATGTGATTTTTCTCGTTCCATTGCATATGAATTTCACACGACTTTGTCCAGCTATGACTGGATGAAACTGGAAATACCTGGTTTTGTTTTGGCTAACTCAATCCGAAATATTGTGAAAGCCTCTGTGTTTGTGTTTGCGGGATATTATCAATGGACTTTCTAGTTTTGAATGTTTTTATCAGGGAACATTTAATTTTGTACCGTTGAAGACTAATTGGTTCATCATGGGAACAGGAGCTCTACACATTCGTATTTTCGGGGGAGAAAACTAGACGAACTGCGGCAAACAAACATGATATTTATGTTGGTATAGATGACATTTTATGCACTTGCCTAACGAAAATACTTTGCCTTTCTCCAAAACAATTTTTACTCTGATTTTCTCGGTCCATTGCATACGAATGCCACACCACTTTGTACGGATATGACTGGATGTAACCGGAAATATCTGCTTTTGCTTGGCTAACTCAATCCCAGATATTGCTACAGCCTCTGTGTTTGTGTTTTCTGGATATTATCAACGGACTTTATTGTTTTGAATGTTTTTTTATCAGGGAACATTTAGTTTTGTGCTTGGAAACACTACTTCATTCCACATGGAGACACCATCTCTACACATTCGTATTTTCTAGGGAGAAAGCTAGAGGAACAGCGGCAAACAATCGTGATATTTCTGTTTGTATCGATGGCATTTCATGCACTCATCTAAAGCAAAGACTTTGCTTTTCTCCAAACCATTTTTACTGTGATTTTCTCGGTCCACTGCATACAAATTCCACACCAGTTTGTCCGGATATGACTGGATGAAACCGGAAATATCCAGTTTTGTTTTGGATAACTCAATCCCAGATATTGCTACAGCCTTTGTGTTTGTCTCTACCTGGTATTATCCACGGACTTTATTGTTTTGAATTTTTTTAATCAGGAAACATTTAAGTTTAATCTTCGAAACACTAATTGTTTCCACATGGAGATTCCAGCTCTACACATTCGTATTTTCTAGGGAGAAACCTAGAGGAACTGGGGCAAACAAACATGATGTTGCTGTTTGTATAGATGACATTTTATGCACTTGCCTAACGAAAACTCTTTGCTTTTCTCTAAAACCTTTTTTACTGTGATTTTCTTGGTCCATTGCATAGGAATTCCAAACCACGTTTTCCGTATATGACTGGATGAAACCAGAAATATCCGGTTGTGTTTTGCTAACTCAATGCAAAATATGTTGAAAGCCTCTGTGTTTGTGTTTTCTGGATATTATCGATGGACTTTATTGTTTTGAATATTTTTATCAGGGAACATTTAATTTTGTAACGTAGAAACACTAAAGGTTCATCATGGGGACAGCAGCTCTACACATTCGTATTTTCTAGGGAGAAAGCTAGAGGAACGGCGGCAAACAAACATGATATTTCTGTTTGTATAGATGACATTTTATGCACTTTTCTAACGAAAAGACTTTGTTTTTCTCCAAAACCATTTTTAATGTGATTTTCTCTGTCCATTGCATACGAATTCCACACCAGTTTGTCCGGATATGACTGGATGAAACCGGAAATATCCGGGTTTTTTTTGGCTAACTCAATCCCAGATATTGCTACAGCCTGTGTGTTTGTGTATTCCTGATTTTATCCGTGGATTTTATTGTTTTGAATGTTTTTTATCAGGGAAAATTTAATTTGTGCTTGCCAACACTAATTGGCTCCGCATGCAGACACACTTTCTACGTATTCATATTTTCTAGGTAGAAAGCTAGAGGAACTGCCGCAAACAATCATGATATTTCTGTTTGTATCGATGACATTTTATGCACTTGCCTAACGAAAAGCCTTTGCTTTTCTCCAAAACCATTTTTAATCTGATTTTCTCGGTCCATTGCATATGAATTCCACACCAGTTTCTCCGGATATGACTGGATGAAACCGGAAATATCCGGTATTGTTTTGGCTAACTCAATCCCAGATATTGCTACAGCTTCTGTGTTTGTGTATTCCTGATATTATCCACGGACTTTATTATTTTGAATGTTTTTTTTTATCAGGGAACATTTAATTTTGTGCTTGGAATCACCAATTGGTTCCACATGGAGACACCAGCTCTACATGCTTTTATTTTCTAGGGAGAAAGCTAGAGGAACTGCGGCAAACAACATGATATTTCTGTTTGTATCGGTGGTATTTTATGCACTTGCCTAACGAAAAGACTTTGCTTTTCTCCAAAACCATTTTTAATGTGATTTTTCTCGTTCCATTGCATATGAATTTCACACGACTTTGTCCAGCTATGACTGGATGAAACTGGAAATACCTGGTTTTGTTTTGGCTAACTCAATCCGAAATATTGTGAAAGCCTCTGTGTTTGTGTTTGCGGGATATTATCAATGGACTTTCTAGTTTTGAATGTTTTTATCAGGGAACATTTAATTTTGTACCGTTGAAGACTAATTGGTTCATCATGGGAACAGGAGCTCTACACATTCGTATTTTCGGGGGAGAAAACTAGACGAACTGCGGCAAACAAACATGATATTTATGTTGGTATAGATGACATTTTATGCACTTGCCTAACGAAAATACTTTGCCTTTCTCCAAAACAATTTTTACTCTGATTTTCTCGGTCCATTGCATACGAATGCCACACCACTTTGTACGGATATGACTGGATGTAACCGGAAATATCTGCTTTTGCTTGGCTAACTCAATCCCAGATATTGCTACAGCCTCTGTGTTTGTGTTTTCTGGATATTATCAACGGACTTTATTGTTTTGAATGTTTTTTATCAGGGAACATTTAGTTTTGTGCTTGGAAACACTACTTCATTCCACATGGAGACACCATCTCTACACATTCGTATTTTCTAGGGAGAAAGCTAGAGGAACAGCGGCAAACAATCGTGATATTTCTGTTTGTATCGATGGCATTTCATGCACTCATCTAAAGCAAAGACTTTGCTTTTCTCCAAACCATTTTTACTGTGATTTTCTCGGTCCACTGCATACAAATTCCACACCAGTTTGTCCGGATATGACTGGATGAAACCGGAAATATCCAGTTTTGTTTTGGATAACTCAATCCCAGATATTGCTACAGCCTTTGTGTTTGTCTCTACCTGGTATTATCCACGGACTTTATTGTTTTGAATTTTTTTAATCAGGAAACATTTAAGTTTAATCTTCGAAACACTAATTGTTTCCACATGGAGATTCCAGCTCTACACATTCGTATTTTCTAGGGAGAAACCTAGAGGAACTGGGGCAAACAAACATGATGTTGCTGTTTGTATAGATGACATTTTATGCACTTGCCTAACGAAAACTCTTTGCTTTTCTCTAAAACCTTTGTTACTGTGATTTTCTTGGTCCATTGCATAGGAATTCCAAACCACGTTTTCCGTATATGACTGGATGAAACCAGAAATATCCGGTTGTGTTTTGCTAACTCAATGCAAAATATGTTGAAAGCCTCTGTGTTTGTGTTTTCTGGATATTATCGATGGACTTTATTGTTTTGAATATTTTTATCAGGGAACATTTAATTTTGTAACGTAGAAACACTAAAGGTTCATCATGGGGACAGCAGCTCTACACATTCGTATTTTCTAGGGAGAAAGCTAGAGGAACGGCGGCAAACAAACATGATATTTCTGTTTGTATAGATGACATTTTATGCACTTTTCTAACGAAAAGACTTTGTTTTTCTCCAAAACCATTTTTAATGTGATTTTCTCTGTCCATTGCATACGAATTCCACACCAGTTTGTCCGGATATGACTGGATGAAACCGGAAATATCCGGGTTTTTTTTGGCTAACTCAATCCCAGATATTGCTACAGCCTGTGTGTTTGTGTATTCCTGATTTTATCCGTGGATTTTATTGTTTTGAATGTTTTTTATCAGGGAACATTTAATTTGTGCTTGCCAACACTAATTGGCTCCGCATGCAGACACACTTTCTACGTATTCATATTTTCTAGGTAGAAAGCTAGAGGAACTGCGGCAAACAATCATGATATTTCTGTTTGTATCGATGACATTTTATGCACTTGCCTAACGAAAAGCCTTTGCTTTTCTCCAAAACCATTTTTAATCTGATTTTCTCGGTCCATTGCATATGAATTCCACACCAGTTTCTCCGGATATGACTGGATGAAACCGGAAATATCCGGTATTGTTTTGGCTAACTCAATCCCAGATATTGCTACAGCTTCTGTGTTTGTGTATTCCTGATATTATCCACGGACTTTATTATTTTGAATGTTTTTTTTTATCAGGGAACATTTAATTTTGTGCTTGGAATCACCAATTGGTTCCACATGGAGACACCAGCTCTACATGCTTTTATTTTCTAGGGAGAAAGCTAGAGGAACTGCGGCAAACAACATGATATTTCTGTTTGTATCGGTGGTATTTTATGCACTTGCCTAACGAAAAGACTTTGCTTTTCTCCAAAACCATTTTTAATGTGATTTTTCTCGTTCCATTGCATATGAATTTCACACGACTTTGTCCAGCTATGACTGGATGAAACTGGAAATACCTGGTTTTGTTTTGGCTAACTCAATCCGAAATATTGTGAAAGCCTCTGTGTTTGTGTTTGCGGGATATTATCAATGGACTTTCTAGTTTTGAATGTTTTTATCAGGGAACATTTAATTTTGTACCGTTGAAGACTAATTGGTTCATCATGGGAACAGGAGCTCTACACATTCGTATTTTCGGGGGAGAAAACTAGACGAACTGCGGCAAACAAACATGATATTTATGTTGGTATAGATGACATTTTATGCACTTGCCTAACGAAAATACTTTGCCTTTCTCCAAAACAATTTTTACTCTGATTTTCTCGGTCCATTGCATACGAATGCCACACCACTTTGTACGGATATGACTGGATGTAACCGGAAATATCTGCTTTTGCTTGGCTAACTCAATCCCAGATATTGCTACAGCCTCTGTGTTTGTGTTTTCTGGATATTATCAACGGACTTTATTGTTTTGAATGTTTTTTTATCAGGGAACATTTAGTTTTGTGCTTGGAAACACTACTTCATTCCACATGGAGACACCATCTCTACACATTCGTATTTTCTAGGGAGAAAGCTAGAGGAACAGCGGCAAACAATCGTGATATTTCTGTTTGTATCGATGGCATTTCATGCACTCATCTAAAGCAAAGACTTTGCTTTTCTCCAAACCATTTTTACTGTGATTTTCTCGGTCCACTGCATACAAATTCCACACCAGTTTGTCCGGATATGACTGGATGAAACCGGAAATATCCAGTTTTGTTTTGGATAACTCAATCCCAGATATTGCTACAGCCTTTGTGTTTGTCTCTACCTGGTATTATCCACGGACTTTATTGTTTTGAATTTTTTTAATCAGGAAACATTTAAGTTTAATCTTCGAAACACTAATTGTTTCCACATGGAGATTCCAGCTCTACACATTCGTATTTTCTAGGGAGAAACCTAGAGGAACTGGGGCAAACAAACATGATGTTGCTGTTTGTATAGATGACATTTTATGCACTTGCCTAACGAAAACTCTTTGCTTTTCTCTAAAACCTTTTTTACTGTGATTTTCTTGGTCCATTGCATAGGAATTCCAAACCACGTTTTCCGTATATGACTGGATGAAACCAGAAATATCCGGTTGTGTTTTGCTAACTCAATGCAAAATATGTTGAAAGCCTCTGTGTTTGTGTTTTCTGGATATTATCGATGGACTTTATTGTTTTGAATATTTTTATCAGGGAACATTTAATTTTGTAACGTAGAAACACTAAAGGTTCATCATGGGGACAGCAGCTCTACACATTCGTATTTTCTAGGGAGAAAGCTAGAGGAACGGCGGCAAACAAACATGATATTTCTGTTTGTATAGATGACATTTTATGCACTTTTCTAACGAAAAGACTTTGTTTTTCTCCAAAACCATTTTTAATGTGATTTTCTCTGTCCATTGCATACGAATTCCACACCAGTTTGTCCGGATATGACTGGATGAAACCGGAAATATCCGGGTTTTTTTTGGCTAACTCAATCCCAGATATTGCTACAGCCTGTGTGTTTGTGTATTCCTGATTTTATCCGTGGATTTTATTGTTTTGAATGTTTTTTATCAGGGAACATTTAATTTGTGCTTGCCAACACTAATTGGCTCCGCATGCAGACACACTTTCTACGTATTCATATTTTCTAGGTAGAAAGCTAGAGGAACTGCCGCAAACAATCATGATATTTCTGTTTGTATCGATGACATTTTATGCACTTGCCTAACGAAAAGCCTTTGCTTTTCTCCAAAACCATTTTTAATCTGATTTTCTCGGTCCATTGCATATGAATTCCACACCAGTTTCTCCGGATATGACTGGATGAAACCGGAAATATCCGGTATTGTTTTGGCTAACTCAATCCCAGATATTGCTACAGCTTCTGTGTTTGTGTATTCCTGATATTATCCACGGACTTTATTATTTTGAATGTTTTTTTTTATCAGGGAACATTTAATTTTGTGCTTGGAATCACCAATTGGTTCCACATGGAGACACCAGCTCTACATGCTTTTATTTTCTAGGGAGAAAGCTAGAGGAACTGCGGCAAACAACATGATATTTCTGTTTGTATCGGTGGTATTTTATGCACTTGCCTAACGAAAAGACTTTGCTTTTCTCCAAAACCATTTTTAATGTGATTTTTCTCGTTCCATTGCATATGAATTTCACACGACTTTGTCCAGCTATGACTGGATGAAACTGGAAATACCTGGTTTTGTTTTGGCTAACTCAATCCGAAATATTGTGAAAGCCTCTGTGTTTGTGTTTGCGGGATATTATCAATGGACTTTCTAGTTTTGAATGTTTTTATCAGGGAACATTTAATTTTGTACCGTTGAAGACTAATTGGTTCATCATGGGAACAGGAGCTCTACACATTCGTATTTTCGGGGGAGAAAACTAGACGAACTGCGGCAAACAAACATGATATTTATGTTGGTATAGATGACATTTTATGCACTTGCCTAACGAAAATACTTTGCCTTTCTCCAAAACAATTTTTACTCTGATTTTCTCGGTCCATTGCATACGAATGCCACACCGCTTTGTACGGATATGACTGGATGTAACCGGAAATATCTGCTTTTGCTTGGCTAACTCAATCCCAGATATTGCTACAGCCTCTGTGTTTGTGTTTTCTGGATATTATCAACGGACTTTATTGTTTTGAATGTTTTTTTATCAGGGAACATTTAGTTTTGTGCTTGGAAACACTACTTCATTCCACATGGAGACACCATCTCTACACATTCGTATTTTCTAGGGAGAAAGCTAGAGGAACAGCGGCAAACAATCGTGATATTTCTGTTTGTATCGATGGCATTTCATGCACTCATCTAAAGCAAAGACTTTGCTTTTCTCCAAACCATTTTTACTGTGATTTTCTCGGTCCACTGCATACAAATTCCACACCAGTTTGTCCGGATATGACTGGATGAAACCGGAAATATCCAGTTTTGTTTTGGATAACTCAATCCCAGATATTGCTACAGCCTTTGTGTTTGTCTCTACCTGGTATTATCCACGGACTTTATTGTTTTGAATTTTTTTAATCAGGAAACATTTAAGTTTAATCTTCGAAACACTAATTGTTTCCACATGGAGATTCCAGCTCTACACATTCGTATTTTCTAGGGAGAAACCTAGAGGAACTGGGGCAAACAAACATGATGTTGCTGTTTGTATAGATGACATTTTATGCACTTGCCTAACGAAAACTCTTTGCTTTTCTCTAAAACCTTTTTTACTGTGATTTTCTTGGTCCATTGCATAGGAATTCCAAACCACGTTTTCCGTATATGACTGGATGAAACCAGAACTATCCGGTTGTGTTTTGCTAACTCAATGCAAAATATGTTGAAAGCCTCTGTGTTTGTGTTTTCTGGATATTATCGATGGACTTTATTGTTTTGAATATTTTTATCAGGGAACATTTAATTTTGTAACGTAGAAACACTAAAGGTTCATCATGGGGACAGCAGCTCTACACATTCGTATTTTCTAGGGAGAAAGCTAGAGGAACGGCGGCAAACAAACATGATATTTCTGTTTGTATAGATGACATTTTATGCACTTTTCTAACGAAAAGACTTTGTTTTTCTCCAAAACCATTTTTAATGTGATTTTCTCTGTCCATTGCATACGAATTCCACACCAGTTTGTCCGGATATGACTGGATGAAACCGGAAATATCCGGGTTTTTTTTGGCTAACTCAATCCCAGATATTGCTACAGCCTGTGTGTTTGTGTATTCCTGATTTTATCCGTGGATTTTATTGTTTTGAATGTTTTTTATCAGGGAACATTTAATTTGTGCTTGCCAACACTAATTGGCTCCGCATGCAGACACACTTTCTACGTATTCATATTTTCTAGGTAGAAAGCTAGAGGAACTGCCGCAAACAATCATGATATTTCTGTTTGTATCGATGACATTTTATGCACTTGCCTAACGAAAAGCCTTTGCTTTTCTCCAAAACCATTTTTAATCTGATTTTCTCGGTCCATTGCATATGAATTCCACACCAGTTTCTCCGGATATGACTGGATGAAACCGGAAATATCCGGTATTGTTTTGGCTAACTCAATCCCAGATATTGCTACAGCTTCTGTGTTTGTGTATTCCTGATATTATCCACGGACTTTATTATTTTGAATGTTTTTTTTTATCAGGGAACATTTAATTTTGTGCTTGGAATCACCAATTGGTTCCACATGGAGACACCAGCTCTACATGCTTTTATTTTCTAGGGAGAAAGCTAGAGGAACTGCGGCAAACAACATGATATTTCTGTTTGTATCGGTGGTATTTTATGCACTTGCCTAACGAAAAGACTTTGCTTTTCTCCAAAACCATTTTTAATGTGATTTTTCTCGTTCCATTGCATATGAATTTCACACGACTTTGTCCAGCTATGACTGGATGAAACTGGAAATACCTGGTTTTGTTTTGGCTAACTCAATCCGAAATATTGTGAAAGCCTCTGTGTTTGTGTTTGCGGGATATTATCAATGGACTTTCTAGTTTTGAATGTTTTTATCAGGGAACATTTAATTTTGTACCGTTGAAGACTAATTGGTTCATCATGGGAACAGGAGCTCTACACATTCGTATTTTCGGGGGAGAAAACTAGACGAACTGCGGCAAACAAACATGATATTTATGTTGGTATAGATGACATTTTATGCACTTGCCTAACGAAAATACTTTGCCTTTCTCCAAAACAATTTTTACTCTGATTTTCTCGGTCCATTGCATACGAATGCCACACCACTTTGTACGGATATGACTGGATGTAACCGGAAATATCTGCTTTTGCTTGGCTAACTCAATCCCAGATATTGCTACAGCCTCTGTGTTTGTGTTTTCTGGATATTATCAACGGACTTTATTGTTTTGAATGTTTTTTTATCAGGGAACATTTAGTTTTGTGCTTGGAAACACTACTTCATTCCACATGGAGACACCATCTCTACACATTCGTATTTTCTAGGGAGAAAGCTAGAGGAACAGCGGCAAACAATCGTGATATTTCTGTTTGTATCGATGGCATTTCATGCACTCATCTAAAGCAAAGACTTTGCTTTTCTCCAAACCATTTTTACTGTGATTTTCTCGGTCCACTGCATACAAATTCCACACCAGTTTGTCCGGATATGACTGGATGAAACCGGAAATATCCAGTTTTGTTTTGGATAACTCAATCCCAGATATTGCTACAGCCTTTGTGTTTGTCTCTACCTGGTATTATCCACGGACTTTATTGTTTTGAATTTTTTTAATCAGGAAACATTTAAGTTTAATCTTCGAAACACTAATTGTTTCCACATGGAGATTCCAGCTCTACACATTCGTATTTTCTAGGGAGAAACCTAGAGGAACTGGGGCAAACAAACATGATGTTGCTGTTTGTATAGATGACATTTTATGCACTTGCCTAACGAAAACTCTTTGCTTTTCTCTAAAACCTTTTTTACTGTGATTTTCTTGGTCCATTGCATAGGAATTCCAAACCACGTTTTCCGTATATGACTGGATGAAACCAGAAATATCCGGTTGTGTTTTGCTAACTCAATGCAAAATATGTTGAAAGCCTCTGTGTTTGTGTTTTCTGGATATTATCGATGGACTTTATTGTTTTGAATATTTTTATCAGGGAACATTTAATTTTGTAACGTAGAAACACTAAAGGTTCATCATGGGGACAGCAGCTCTACACATTCGTATTTTCTAGGGAGAAAGCTAGAGGAACGGCGGCAAACAAACATGATATTTCTGTTTGTATAGATGACATTTTATGCACTTTTCTAACGAAAAGACTTTGTTTTTCTCCAAAACCATTTTTAATGTGATTTTCTCTGTCCATTGCATACGAATTCCACACCAGTTTGTCCGGATATGACTGGATGAAACCGGAAATATCCGGGTTTTTTTTGGCTAACTCAATCCCAGATATTGCTACAGCCTGTGTGTTTGTGTATTCCTGATTTTATCCGTGGATTTCATTGTTTTGAATGTTTTTTATCAGGGAACATTTAATTTGTGCTTGCCAACACTAATTGGCTCCGCATGCAGACACACTTTCTACGTATTCATATTTTCTAGGTAGAAAGCTAGAGGAACTGCCGCAAACAATCATGATATTTCTGTTTGTATCGATGACATTTTATGCACTTGCCTAACGAAAAGCCTTTGCTTTTCTCCAAAACCATTTTTAATCTGATTTTCTCGGTCCATTGCATATGAATTCCACACCAGTTTCTCCGGATATGACTGGATGAAACCGGAAATATCCGGTATTGTTTTGGCTAACTCAATCCCAGATATTGCTACAGCTTCTGTGTTTGTGTATTCCTGATATTATCCACGGACTTTATTATTTTGAATGTTTTTTTTTATCAGGGACCATTTAATTTTGTGCTTGGAATCACCAATTGGTTCCACATGGAGACACCAGCTCTACATGCTTTTATTTTCTAGGGAGAAAGCTAGAGGAACTGCGGCAAACAACATGATATTTCTGTTTGTATCGGTGGTATTTTATGCACTTGCCTAACGAAAAGACTTTGCTTTTCTCCAAAACCATTTTTAATGTGATTTTTCTCGTTCCATTGCATATGAATTTCACACGACTTTGTCCAGCTATGACTGGATGAAACTGGAAATACCTGGTTTTGTTTTGGCTAACTCAATCCGAAATATTGTGAAAGCCTCTGTGTTTGTGTTTGCGGGATATTATCAATGGACTTTCTAGTTTTGAATGTTTTTATCAGGGAACATTTAATTTTGTACCGTTGAAGACTAATTGGTTCATCATGGGAACAGGAGCTCTACACATTCGTATTTTCGGGGGAGAAAACTAGACGAACTGTGGCAAACAAACATGATATTTATGTTGGTATAGATGACATTTTATGCACTTGCCTAACGAAAATACTTTGCCTTTCTCCAAAACAATTTTTACTCTGATTTTCTCGGTCCATTGCATACGAATGCCACACCACTTTGTACGGATATGACTGGATGTAACCGGAAATATCTGCTTTTGCTTGGCTAACTCAATCCCAGATATTGCTACAGCCTCTGTGTTTGTGTTTTCTGGATATTATCAACGGACTTTATTGTTTTGAATGTTTTTTTATCAGGGAACATTTAGTTTTGTGCTTGGAAACACTACTTCATTCCACATGGAGACACCATCTCTACACATTCGTATTTTCTAGGGAGAAAGCTAGAGGAACAGCGGCAAACAATCGTGATATTTCTGTTTGTATCGATGGCATTTCATGCACTCATCTAAAGCAAAGACTTTGCTTTTCTCCAAACCATTTTTACTGTGATTTTCTCGGTCCACTGCATACAAATTCCACACCAGTTTGTCCGGATATGACTGGATGAAACCGGAAATATCCAGTTTTGTTTTGGATAACTCAATCCCAGATATTGCTACAGCCTTTGTGTTTGTCTCTACCTGGTATTATCCACGGACTTTATTGTTTTGAATTTTTTTAATCAGGAAACATTTAAGTTTAATCTTCGAAACACTAATTGTTTCCACATGGAGATTCCAGCTCTACACATTCGTATTTTCTAGGGAGAAACCTAGAGGAACTGGGGCAAACAAACATGATGTTGCTGTTTGTATAGATGACATTTTATGCACTTGCCTAACGAAAACTCTTTGCTTTTCTCTAAAACCTTTTTTACTGTGATTTTCTTGGTCCATTGCATAGGAATTCCAAACCACGTTTTCCGTATATGACTGGATGAAACCAGAAATATCCGGTTGTGTTTTGCTAACTCAATGCAAAATATGTTGAAAGCCTCTGTGTTTGTGTTTTCTGGATATTATCGATGGACTTTATTGTTTTGAATATTTTTATCAGGGAACATTTAATTTTGTAACGTAGAAACACTAAAGGTTCATCATGGGGACAGCAGCTCTACACATTCGTATTTTCTAGGGAGAAAGCTAGAGGAACGGCGGCAAACAAACATGATATTTCTGTTTGTATAGATGACATTTTATGCACTTTTCTAACGAAAAGACTTTGTTTTTCTCCAAAACCATTTTTAATGTGATTTTCTCTGTCCATTGCATACGAATTCCACACCAGTTTGTCCGGATATGACTGGATGAAACCGGAAATATCCGGGTTTTTTTTGGCTAACTCAATCCCAGATATTGCTACAGCCTGTGTGTTTGTGTATTCCTGATTTTATCCGTGGATTTCATTGTTTTGAATGTTTTTTATCAGGGAACATTTAATTTGTGCTTGCCAACACTAATTGGCTCCGCATGCAGACACACTTTCTACGTATTCATATTTTCTAGGTAGAAAGCTAGAGGAACTGCCGCAAACAATCATGATATTTCTGTTTGTATCGATGACATTTTATGCACTTGCCTAACGAAAAGCCTTTGCTTTTCTCCAAAACCATTTTTAATCTGATTTTCTCGGTCCATTGCATATGAATTCCACACCAGTTTCTCCGGATATGACTGGATGAAACCGGAAATATCCGGTATTGTTTTGGCTAACTCAATCCCAGATATTGCTACAGCTTCTGTGTTTGTGTATTCCTGATATTATCCACGGACTTTATTATTTTGAATGTTTTTTTTTATCAGGGAACATTTAATTTTGTGCTTGGAATCACCAATTGGTTCCACATGGAGACACCAGCTCTACATGCTTTTATTTTCTAGGGAGAAAGCTAGAGGAACTGCGGCAAACAACATGATATTTCTGTTTGTATCGGTGGTATTTTATGCACTTGCCTAACGAAAAGACTTTGCTTTTCTCCAAAACCATTTTTAATGTGATTTTTCTCGTTCCATTGCATATGAATTTCACACGACTTTGTCCAGCTATGACTGGATGAAACTGGAAATACCTGGTTTTGTTTTGGCTAACTCAATCCGAAATATTGTGAAAGCCTCTGTGTTTGTGTTTGCGGGATATTATCAATGGACTTTCTAGTTTTGAATGTTTTTATCAGGGAACATTTAATTTTGTACCGTTGAAGACTAATTGGTTCATCATGGGAACAGGAGCTCTACACATTCGTATTTTCGGGGGAGAAAACTAGACGAACTGCGGCAAACAAACATGATATTTATGTTGGTATAGATGACATTTTATGCACTTGCCTAACGAAAATACTTTGCCTTTCTCCAAAACAATTTTTACTCTGATTTTCTCGGTCCATTGCATACGAATGCCACACCACTTTGTACGGATATGACTGGATGTAACCGGAAATATCTGCTTTTGCTTGGCTAACTCAATCCCAGATATTGCTACAGCCTCTGTGTTTGTGTTTTCTGGATATTATCAACGGACTTTATTGTTTTGAATGTTTTTTTATCAGGGAACATTTAGTTTTGTGCTTGGAAACACTACTTCATTCCACATGGAGACACCATCTCTACACATTCGTATTTTCTAGGGAGAAAGCTAGAGGAACAGCGGCAAACAATCGTGATATTTCTGTTTGTATCGATGGCATTTCATGCACTCATCTAAAGCAAAGACTTTGCTTTTCTCCAAACCATTTTTACTGTGATTTTCTCGGTCCACTGCATACAAATTCCACACCAGTTTGTCCGGATATGACTGGATGAAACCGGAAATATCCAGTTTTGTTTTGGATAACTCAATCCCAGATATTGCTACAGCCTTTGTGTTTGTCTCTACCTGGTATTATCCACAGACTTTATTGTTTTGAATTTTTTTAATCAGGAAACATTTAAGTTTAATCTTCGAAACACTAATTGTTTCCACATGGAGATTCCAGCTCTACACATTCGTATTTTCTAGGGAGAAACCTAGAGGAACTGGGGCAAACAAACATGATGTTGCTGTTTGTATAGATGACATTTTATGCACTTGCCTAACGAAAACTCTTTGCTTTTCTCTAAAACCTTTTTTACTGTGATTTTCTTGGTCCATTGCATAGGAATTCCAAACCACGTTTTCCGTATATGACTGGATGAAACCAGAACTATCCGGTTGTGTTTTGCTAACTCAATGCAAAATATGTTGAAAGCCTCTGTGTTTGTGTTTTCTGGATATTATCGATGGACTTTATTGTTTTGAATATTTTTATCAGGGAACATTTAATTTTGTAACGTAGAAACACTAAAGGTTCATCATGGGGACAGCAGCTCTACACATTCGTATTTTCTAGGGAGAAAGCTAGAGGAACGGCGGCAAACAAACATGATATTTCTGTTTGTATAGATGACATTTTATGCACTTTTCTAACGAAAAGACTTTGTTTTTCTCCAAAACCATTTTTAATGTGATTTTCTCTGTCCATTGCATACGAATTCCACACCAGTTTGTCCGGATATGACTGGATGAAACCGGAAATATCCGGGTTTTTTTTGGCTAACTCAATCCCAGATATTGCTACAGCCTGTGTGTTTGTGTATTCCTGATTTTATCCGTGGATTTTATTGTTTTGAATGTTTTTTATCAGGGAACATTTAATTTGTGCTTGCAAACACTAATTGGCTCCGCATGCAGACACACTTTCTACGTATTCATATTTTCTAGGTAGAAAGCTAGAGGAACTGCGGCAAACAATCATGATATTTCTGTTTGTATCGATGACATTTTATGCACTTGCCTAACGAAAAGCCTTTGCTTTTCTCCAAAACCATTTTTAATCTGATTTTCTCGGTCCATTGCATATGAATTCCACACCAGTTTCTCCGGATATGACTGGATGAAACCGGAAATATCCGGTATTGTTTTGGCTAACTCAATCCCAGATATTGCTACAGCTTCTGTGTTTGTGTATTCCTGATATTATCCACGGACTTTATTATTTTGAATGTTTTTTTTTTTATCAGGGAACATTTAATTTTGTGCTTGGAATCACCAATTGGTTCCACATGGAGACACCAGCTCTACATGCTTTTATTTTCTAGGGAGAAAGCTAGAGGAACTGCGGCAAACAACATGATATTTCTGTTTGTATCGGTGGTATTTTATGCACTTGCCTAACGAAAAGACTTTGCTTTTCTCCAAAACCATTTTTAATGTGATTTTTCTCGTTCCATTGCATATGAATTTCACACGACTTTGTCCAGCTATGACTGGATGAAACTGGAAATACCTGGTTTTGTTTTGGCTAACTCAATCCGAAATATTGTGAAAGCCTCTGTGTTTGTGTTTGCGGGATATTATCAATGGACTTTCTAGTTTTGAATGTTTTTATCAGGGAACATTTAATTTTGTACCGTTGAAGACTAATTGGTTCATCATGGGAACAGGAGCTCTACACATTCGTATTTTCGGGGGAGAAAACTAGACGAACTGCGGCAAACAAACATGATATTTATGTTGGTATAGATGACATTTTATGCACTTGCCTAACGAAAATACTTTGCCTTTCTCCAAAACAATTTTTACTCTGATTTTCTCGGTCCATTGCATACGAATGCCACACCGCTTTGTACGGATATGACTGGATGTAACCGGAAATATCTGCTTTTGCTTGGCTAACTCAATCCCAGATATTGCTACAGCCTCTGTGTTTGTGTTTTCTGGATATTATCAACGGACTTTATTGTTTTGAATGTATTTTATCAGGGAACATTTAGTTTTGTGCTTGGAAACACTACTTCATTCCACATGGAGACACCATCTCTACACATTCGTATTTTCTAGGGAGAAAGCTAGAGGAACAGCGGCAAACAATCGTGATATTTCTGTTTGTATCGATGGCATTTCATGCACTCATCTAAAGCAAAGACTTTGCTTTTCTCCAAACCATTTTTACTGTGATTTTCTCGGTCCACTGCATACAAATTCCACACCAGTTTGTCCGGATATGACTGGATGAAACCGGAAATATCCAGTTTTGTTTTGGATAACTCAATCCCAGATATTGCTACAGCCTTTGTGTTTGTCTCTACCTGGTATTATCCACGGACTTTATTGTTTTGAATTTTTTTAATCAGGAAACATTTAAGTTTAATCTTCGAAACACTAATTGTTTCCACATGGAGATTCCAGCTCTACACATTCGTATTTTCTAGGGAGAAACCTAGAGGAACTGGGGCAAACAAACATGATGTTGCTGTTTGTATAGATGACATTTTATGCACTTGCCTAACGAAAACTCTTTGCTTTTCTCTAAAACCTTTTTTACTGTGATTTTCTTGGTCCATTGCATAGGAATTCCAAACCACGTTTTCCGTATATGACTGGATGAAACCAGAAATATCCGGTTGTGTTTTGCTAACTCAATGCAAAATATGTTGAAAGCCTCTGTGTTTGTGTTTTCTGGATATTATCGATGGACTTTATTGTTTTGAATATTTTTATCAGGGAACATTTAATTTTGTAACGTAGAAACACTAAAGGTTCATCATGGGGACAGCAGCTCTACACATTCGTATTTTCTAGGGAGAAAGCTAGAGGAACGGCGGCAAACAAACATGATATTTCTGTTTGTATAGATGACATTTTATGCACTTTTCTAACGAAAAGACTTTGTTTTTCTCCAAAACCATTTTTAATGTGATTTTCTCTGTCCATTGCATACGAATTCCACACCAGTTTGTCCGGATATGACTGGATGAAACCGGAAATATCCGGGTTTTTTTTGGCTAACTCAATCCCAGATATTGCTACAGCCTGTGTGTTTGTGTATTCCTGATTTTATCCGTGGATTTTATTGTTTTGAATGTTTTTTATCAGGGAACATTTAATTTGTGCTTGCCAACACTAATTGGCTCCGCATGCAGACACACTTTCTACGTATTCATATTTTCTAGGTAGAAAGCTAGAGGAACTGCGGCAAACAATCATGAAATTTCTGTTTGTATCGATGACATTTTATGCACTTGCCTAACGAAAAGCCTTTGCTTTTCTCCAAAACCATTTTTAATCTGATTTTCTCGGTCCATTGCATATGAATTCCACACCAGTTTCTCCGGATATGACTGGATGAAACCGGAAATATCCGGTATTGTTTTGGCTAACTCAATCCCAGATATTGCTACAGCTTCTGTGTTTGTGTATTCCTGATATTATCCACGGACTTTATTATTTTGAATGTGTTTTTTTTATCAGGGAACATTTAATTTTGTGCTTGGAATCACCAATTGGTTCCACATGGAGACACCAGCTCTACATGCTTTTATTTTCTAGGGAGAAAGCTAGAGGAACTGCGGCAAACAACATGATATTTCTGTTTGTATCGGTGGTATTTTATGCACTTGCCTAACGAAAAGACTTTGCTTTTCTCCAAAACCATTTTTAATGTGATTTTTCTCGTTCCATTGCATATGAATTTCACACGACTTTGTCCAGCTATGACTGGATGAAACTGGAAATACCTGGTTTTGTTTTGGCTAACTCAATCCGAAATATTGTGAAAGCCTCTGTGTTTGTGTTTGCGGGATATTATCAATGGACTTTCTAGTTTTGAATGTTTTTATCAGGGAACATTTAATTTTGTACCGTTGAAGACTAATTGGTTCATCATGGGAACAGGAGCTCTACACATTCGTATTTTCGGGGGAGAAAACTAGACGAACTGCGGCAAACAAACATGATATTTATGTTGGTATAGATGACATTTTATGCACTTGCCTAACGAAAATACTTTGCCTTTCTCCAAAACAATTTTTACTCTGATTTTCTCGGTCCATTGCATACGAATGCCACACCACTTTGTACGGATATGACTGGATGTAACCGGAAATATCTGCTTTTGCTTGGCTAACTCAATCCCAGATATTGCTACAGCCTCTGTGTTTGTGTTTTCTGGATATTATCAACGGACTTTATTGTTTTGAATGTTTTTTTATCAGGGAACATTTAGTTTTGTGCTTGGAAACACTACTTCATTCCACATGGAGACACCATCTCTACACATTCGTATTTTCTAGGGAGAAAGCTAGAGGAACAGCGGCAAACAATCGTGATATTTCTGTTTGTATCGATGGCATTTCATGCACTCATCTAAAGCAAAGACTTTGCTTTTCTCCAAACCATTTTTACTGTGATTTTCTCGGTCCACTGCATACAAATTCCACACCAGTTTGTCCGGATATGACTGGATGAAACCGGAAATATCCAGTTTTGTTTTGGATAACTCAATCCCAGATATTGCTACAGCCTTTGTGTTTGTCTCTACCTGGTATTATCCACGGACTTTATTGTTTTGAATTTTTTTAATCAGGAAACATTTAAGTTTAATCTTCGAAACACTAATTGTTTCCACATGGAGATTCCAGCTCTACACATTCGTATTTTCTAGGGAGAAACCTAGAGGAACTGGGGCAAACAAACATGATGTTGCTGTTTGTATAGATGACATTTTATGCACTTGCCTAACGAAAACTCTTTGCTTTTCTCTAAAACCTTTTTTACTGTGATTTTCTTGGTCCATTGCATAGGAATTCCAAACCACGTTTTCCGTATATGACTGGATGAAACCAGAAATATCCGGTTGTGTTTTGCTAACTCAATGCAAAATATGTTGAAAGCCTCTGTGTTTGTGTTTTCTGGATATTATCGATGGACTTTATTGTTTTGAATATTTTTATCAGGGAACATTTAATTTTGTAACGTAGAAACACTAAAGGTTCATCATGGGGACAGCAGCTCTACACATTCGTATTTTCTAGGGAGAAAGCTAGAGGAACGGCGGCAAACAAACATGATATTTCTGTTTGTATAGATGACATTTTATGCACTTTTCTAACGAAAAGACTTTGTTTTTCTCCAAAACCATTTTTAATGTGATTTTCTCTGTCCATTGCATACGAATTCCACACCAGTTTGTCCGGATATGACTGGATGAAACCGGAAATATCCGGGTTTTTTTTGGCTAACTCAATCCCAGATATTGCTACAGCCTGTGTGTTTGTGTATTCCTGATTTTATCCGTGGATTTCATTGTTTTGAATGTTTTTTATCAGGGAACATTTAATTTGTGCTTGCCAACACTAATTGGCTCCGCATGCAGACACACTTTCTACGTATTCATATTTTCTAGGTAGAAAGCTAGAGGAACTGCGGCAAACAATCATGAAATTTCTGTTTGTATCGATGACATTTTATGCACTTGCCTAACGAAAAGCCTTTGCTTTTCTCCAAAACCATTTTTAATCTGATTTTCTCGGTCCATTGCATATGAATTCCACACCAGTTTCTCCGGATATGACTGGATGAAACCGGAAATATCCGGTATTGTTTTGGCTAACTCAATCCCAGATATTGCTACAGCTTCTGTGTTTGTGTATTCCTGATATTATCCACGGACTTTATTATTTTGAATGTGTTTTTTTTATCAGGGAACATTTAATTTTGTGCTTGGAATCACCAATTGGTTCCACATGGAGACACCAGCTCTACATGCTTTTATTTTCTAGGGAGAAAGCTAGAGGAACTGCGGCAAACAACATGATATTTCTGTTTGTATCGGTGGTATTTTATGCACTTGCCTAACGAAAAGACTTTGCTTTTCTCCAAAACCATTTTTAATGTGATTTTTCTCGTTCCATTGCATATGAATTTCACACGACTTTGTCCAGCTATGACTGGATGAAACTGGAAATACCTGGTTTTGTTTTGGCTAACTCAATCCGAAATATTGTGAAAGCCTCTGTGTTTGTGTTTGCGGGATATTATCAATGGACTTTCTAGTTTTGAATGTTTTTATCAGGGAACATTTAATTTTGTACCGTTGAAGACTAATTGGTTCATCATGGGAACAGGAGCTCTACACATTCGTATTTTCGGGGGAGAAAACTAGACGAACTGCGGCAAACAAACATGATATTTATGTTGGTATAGATGACATTTTATGCACTTGCCTAACGAAAATACTTTGCCTTTCTCCAAAACAATTTTTACTCTGATTTTCTCGGTCCATTGCATACGAATGCCACACCACTTTGTACGGATATGACTGGATGTAACCGGAAATATCTGCTTTTGCTTGGCTAACTCAATCCCAGATATTGCTACAGCCTCTGTGTTTGTGTTTTCTGGATATTATCAACGGACTTTATTGTTTTGAATGTTTTTTATCAGGGAACATTTAGTTTTGTGCTTGGAAACACTACTTCATTCCACATGGAGACACCATCTCTACACATTCGTATTTTCTAGGGAGAAAGCTAGAGGAACAGCGGCAAACAATCGTGATATTTCTGTTTGTATCGATGGCATTTCATGCACTCATCTAAAGCAAAGACTTTGCTTTTCTCCAAACCATTTTTACTGTGATTTTCTCGGTCCACTGCATACAAATTCCACACCAGTTTGTCCGGATATGACTGGATGAAACCGGAAATATCCAGTTTTGTTTTGGATAACTCAATCCCAGATATTGCTACAGCCTTTGTGTTTGTCTCTACCTGGTATTATCCACGGACTTTATTGTTTTGAATTTTTTTAATCAGGAAACATTTAAGTTTAATCTTCGAAACACTAATTGTTTCCACATGGAGATTCCAGCTCTACACATTCGTATTTTCTAGGGAGAAACCTAGAGGAACTGGGGCAAACAAACATGATGTTGCTGTTTGTATAGATGACATTTTATGCACTTGCCTAACGAAAACTCTTTGCTTTTCTCTAAAACCTTTTTTACTGTGATTTTCTTGGTCCATTGCATAGGAATTCCAAACCACGTTTTCCGTATATGACTGGATGAAACCAGAAATATCCGGTTGTGTTTTGCTAACTCAATGCAAAATATGTTGAAAGCCTCTGTGTTTGTGTTTTCTGGATATTATCGATGGACTTTATTGTTTTGAATATTTTTATCAGGGAACATTTAATTTTGTAACGTAGAAACACTAAAGGTTCATCATGGGGACAGCAGCTCTACACATTCGTATTTTCTAGGGAGAAAGCTAGAGGAACGGCGGCAAACAAACATGATATTTCTGTTTGTATAGATGACATTTTATGCACTTTTCTAACGAAAAGACTTTGTTTTTCTCCAAAACCATTTTTAATGTGATTTTCTCTGTCCATTGCATACGAATTCCACACCAGTTTGTCCGGATATGACTGGATGAAACCGGAAATATCCGGGTTTTTTTTGGCTAACTCAATCCCAGATATTGCTACAGCCTGTGTGTTTGTGTATTCCTGATTTTATCCGTGGATTTTATTGTTTTGAATGTTTTTTATCAGGGAACATTTAATTTGTGCTTGCCAACACTAATTGGCTCCGCATGCAGACACACTTTCTACGTATTCGTATTTTCTAGGTAGAAAGCTAGAGGAACTGCCGCAAACAATCATGATATTTCTGTTTGTATCGATGACATTTTATGCACTTGCCTAACGAAAAGCCTTTGCTTTTCTCCAAAACCATTTTTAATCTGATTTTCTCGGTCCATTGCATATGAATTCCACACCAGTTTCTCCGGATATGACTGGATGAAACCGGAAATATCCGGTATTGTTTTGGCTAACTCAATCCCAGATATTGCTACAGCTTCTGTGTTTGTGTATTCCTGATATTATCCACGGACTTTATTATTTTGAATGTGTTTTTTTTATCAGGGAACATTTAATTTTGTGCTTGGAATCACCAATTGGTTCCACATGGAGACACCAGCTCTACATGCTTTTATTTTCTAGGGAGAAAGCTAGAGGAACTGCGGCAAACAACATGATATTTCTGTTTGTATCGGTGGTATTTTATGCACTTGCCTAACGAAAAGACTTTGCTTTTCTCCAAAACCATTTTTAATGTGATTTTTCTCGTTCCATTGCATATGAATTTCACACGACTTTGTCCAGCTATGACTGGATGAAACTGGAAATACCTGGTTTTGTTTTGGCTAACTCAATCCGAAATATTGTGAAAGCCTCTGTGTTTGTGTTTGCGGGATATTATCAATGGACTTTCTAGTTTTGAATGTTTTTATCAGGGAACATTTAATTTTGTACCGTTGAAGACTAATTGGTTCATCATGGGAACAGGAGCTCTACACATTCGTATTTTCGGGGGAGAAAACTAGACGAACTGCGGCAAACAAACATGATATTTATGTTGGTATAGATGACATTTTATGCACTTGCCTAACGAAAATACTTTGCCTTTCTCCAAAACAATTTTTACTCTGATTTTCTCGGTCCATTGCATACGAATGCCACACCACTTTGTACGGATATGACTGGATGTAACCGGAAATATCTGCTTTTGCTTGGCTAACTCAATCCCAGATATTGCTACAGCCTCTGTGTTTGTGTTTTCTGGATATTATCAACGGACTTTATTGTTTTGAATGTTTTTTATCAGGGAACATTTAGTTTTGTGCTTGGAAACACTACTTCATTCCACATGGAGACACCATCTCTACACATTCGTATTTTCTAGGGAGAAAGCTAGAGGAACAGCGGCAAACAATCGTGATATTTCTGTTTGTATCGATGGCATTTCATGCACTTACCTAAAGCAAAGACTTTGCTTTTCTCCAAACCATTTTTACTGTGATTTTCTCGGTCCACTGCATACAAATTCCACACCAGTTTGTCCGGATATGACTGGATGAAACCGGAAATATCCAGTTTTGTTTTGGATAACTCAATCCCAGATATTGCTACAGCCTTTGTGTTTGTCTCTACCTGGTATTATCCACGGACTTTATTGTTTTGAATTTTTTTAATCAGGAAACATTTAAGTTTAATCTTCGAAACACTAATTGTTTCCACATGGAGATTCCAGCTCTACACATTCGTATTTTCTAGGGAGAAACCTAGAGGAACTGGGGCAAACAAACATGATGTTGCTGTTTGTATAGATGACATTTTATGCACTTGCCTAACGAAAACTCTTTGCTTTTCTCTAAAACCTTTTTTACTGTGATTTTCTTGGTCCATTGCATAGGAATTCCAAACCACGTTTTCCGTATATGACTGGATGAAACCAGAAATATCCGGTTGTGTTTTGCTAACTCAATGCAAAATATGTTGAAAGCCTCTGTGTTTGTGTTTTCTGGATATTATCGATGGACTTTATTGTTTTGAATATTTTTATCAGGGAACATTTAATTTTGTAACGTAGAAACACTAAAGGTTCATCATGGGGACAGCAGCTCTACACATTCGTATTTTCTAGGGAGAAAGCTAGAGGAACGGCGGCAAACAAACATGATATTTCTGTTTGTATAGATGACATTTTATGCACTTTTCTAACGAAAAGACTTTGTTTTTCTCCAAAACCATTTTTAATGTGATTTTCTCTGTCCATTGCATACGAATTCCACACCAGTTTGTCCGGATATGACTGGATGAAACCGGAAATATCCGGGTTTTTTTTGGCTAACTCAATCCCAGATATTGCTACAGCCTGTGTGTTTGTGTATTCCTGATTTTATCCGTGGATTTCATTGTTTTGAATGTTTTTTATCAGGGAACATTTAATTTGTGCTTGCCAACACTAATTGGCTCCGCATGCAGACACACTTTCTACGTATTCATATTTTCTAGGTAGAAAGCTAGAGGAACTGCGGCAAACAATCATGAAATTTCTGTTTGTATCGATGACATTTTATGCACTTGCCTAACGAAAAGCCTTTGCTTTTCTCCAAAACCATTTTTAATCTGATTTTCTCGGTCCATTGCATATGAATTCCACACCAGTTTCTCCGGATATGACTGGATGAAACCGGAAATATCCGGTATTGTTTTGGCTAACTCAATCCCAGATATTGCTACAGCTTCTGTGTTTGTGTATTCCTGATATTATCCACGGACTTTATTATTTTGAATGTTTTTTTTTTATCAGGGAACATTTAATTTTGTGCTTGGAATCACCAATTGGTTCCACATGGAGACACCAGCTCTACATGCTTTTATTTTCTAGGGAGAAAGCTAGAGGAACTGCGGCAAACAACATGATATTTCTGTTTGTATCGGTGGTATTTTATGCACTTGCCTAACGAAAAGACTTTGCTTTTCTCCAAAACCATTTTTAATGTGATTTTTCTCGTTCCATTGCATATGAATTTCACACGACTTTGTCCAGCTATGACTGGATGAAACTGGAAATACCTGGTTTTGTTTTGGCTAACTCAATCCGAAATATTGTGAAAGCCTCTGTGTTTGTGTTTGCGGGATATTATCAATGGACTTTCTAGTTTTGAATGTTTTTATCAGGGAACATTTAATTTTGTACCGTTGAAGACTAATTGGTTCATCATGGGAACAGGAGCTCTACACATTCGTATTTTCGGGGGAGAAAACTAGACGAACTGCGGCAAACAAACATGATATTTATGTTGGTATAGATGACATTTTATGCACTTGCCTAACGAAAATACTTTGCCTTTCTCCAAAACAATTTTTACTCTGATTTTCTCGGTCCATTGCATACGAATGCCACACCACTTTGTACGGATATGACTGGATGTAACCGGAAATATCTGCTTTTGCTTGGCTAACTCAATCCCAGATATTGCTACAGCCTCTGTGTTTGTGTTTTCTGGATATTATCAACGGACTTTATTGTTTTGAATGTTTTTTATCAGGGAACATTTAGTTTTGTGCTTGGAAACACTACTTCATTCCACATGGAGACACCATCTCTACACATTCGTATTTTCTAGGGAGAAAGCTAGAGGAACAGCGGCAAACAATCGTGATATTTCTGTTTGTATCGATGGCATTTCATGCACTCATCTAAAGCAAAGACTTTGCTTTTCTCCAAACCATTTTTACTGTGATTTTCTCGGTCCACTGCATACAAATTCCACACCAGTTTGTCCGGATATGACTGGATGAAACCGGAAATATCCAGTTTTGTTTTGGATAACTCAATCCCAGATATTGCTACAGCCTTTGTGTTTGTCTCTACCTGGTATTATCCACGGACTTTATTGTTTTGAATTTTTTTAATCAGGAAACATTTAAGTTTAATCTTCGAAACACTAATTGTTTCCACATGGAGATTCCAGCTCTACACATTCGTATTTTCTAGGGAGAGACCTAGAGGAACTGGGGCAAACAAACATGATGTTGCTGTTTGTATAGATGACATTTTATGCACTTGCCTAACGAAAACTCTTTGCTTTTCTCTAAAACCTTTGTTACTGTGATTTTCTTGGTCCATTGCATAGGAATTCCAAACCACGTTTTCCGTATATGACTGGATGAAACCAGAAATATCCGGTTGTGTTTTGCTAACTCAATGCAAAATATGTTGAAAGCCTCTGTGTTTGTGTTTTCTGGATATTATCGATGGACTTTGTTGTTTTGAATATTTTTATCAGGGAACATTTAATTTTGTAACGTAGAAACACTAAAGGTTCATCATGGGGACAGCAGCTCTACACATTCGTATTTTCTAGGGAGAAAGCTAGAGGAACGGCGGCAAACAAACATGATATTTCTGTTTGTATAGATGACATTTTATGCACTTTTCTAACGAAAAGACTTTGTTTTTTTCCAAAACCATTTTTAATGTGATTTTCTCTGTCCATTGCATACGAATTCCACACCAGTTTGTCCGGATATGACTGGATGAAACCGGAAATATCCGGGTTTTTTTTGGCTAACTCAATCCCAGATATTGCTACAGCCTGTGTGTTTGTGTATTCCTAATTTTATCCGTGGATTTCATTGTTTTGAATGTTTTTTTATCAGGGAACATTTAATTTGTGCTTGCCAACACTAATTGGCTCCGCATGCAGACACACTTTCTACGTATTCATATTTTCTAGGTAGAAAGCTAGAGGAACTGCCGCAAACAATCATGATATTTCTGTTTGTATCGATGACATTTTATGCACTTGCCTAACGAAAAGCCTTTGCTTTTCTCCAAAACCATTTTTAATCTGATTTTCTCGGTCCATTGCATATGAATTCCACACCAGTTTCTCTGGATATGACTGGATGAAACCGGAAATATCCGGTATTGTTTTGGCTAACTCAATCCCAGATATTGCTACAGCTTCTGTGTTTGTGTATTCCTGATATTATCCACGGACTTTATTATTTTGAATGTTTTTTTTTTATCAGGGAACATTTAATTTTGTGCTTGGAATCACCAATTGGTTCCACATGGAGACACCAGCTCTACATGCTTTTATTTTCTAGGGAGAAAGCTAGAGGAACTGCGGCAAACAACATGATATTTCTGTTTGTATCGGTGGTATTTTATGCACTTGCCTAACGAAAAGACTTTGCTTTTCTCCAAAACCATTTTTAATGTGATTTTTCTCGTTCCATTGCATATGAATTTCACACGACTTTGTCCAGCTATGACTGGATGAAACTGGAAATACCTGGTTTTGTTTTGGCTAACTCAATCCGAAATATTGTGAAAGCCTCTGTGTTTGTGTTTGCGGGATATTATCAATGGACTTTCTAGTTTTGAATGTTTTTATCAGGGAACATTTAATTTTGTACCGTTGAAGACTAATTGGTTCATCATGGGAACAGGAGCTCTACACATTCGTATTTTCGGGGGAGAAAACTAGACGAACTGCGGCAAACAAACATGATATTTATGTTGGTATAGATGACATTTTATGCACTTGCCTAACGAAAATACTTTGCCTTTCTCCAAAACAATTTTTACTCTGATTTTCTCGGTCCATTGCATACGAATGCCACACCACTTTGTACGGATATGACTGGATGTAACCGGAAATATCTGCTTTTGCTTGGCTAACTCAATCCCAGATATTGCTACAGCCTCTGTGTTTGTGTTTTCTGGATATTATCAACGGACTTTATTGTTTTGAATGTTTTTTATCAGGGAACATTTAGTTTTGTGCTTGGAAACACTACTTCATTCCACATGGAGACACCATCTCTACACATTCGTATTTTCTAGGGAGAAAGCTAGAGGAACAGCGGCAAACAATCGTGATATTTCTGTTTGTATCGATGGCATTTCATGCACTCATCTAAAGCAAAGACTTTGCTTTTCTCCAAACCATTTTTACTGTGATTTTCTCGGTCCACTGCATACAAATTCCACACCAGTTTGTCCGGATATGACTGGATGAAACCGGAAATATCCAGTTTTGTTTTGGATAACTCAATCCCAGATATTGCTACAGCCTTTGTGTTTGTCTCTACCTGGTATTATCCACGGACTTTATTGTTTTGAATTTTTTTAATCAGGAAACATTTAAGTTTAATCTTCGAAACACTAATTGTTTCCACATGGAGATTCCAGCTCTACACATTCGTATTTTCTAGGGAGAGACCTAGAGGAACTGGGGCAAACAAACATGATGTTGCTGTTTGTATAGATGACATTTTATGCACTTGCCTAACGAAAACTCTTTGCTTTTCTCTAAAACCTTTTTTACTGTGATTTTCTTGGTCCATTGCATAGGAATTCCAAACCACGTTTTCCGTATATGACTGGATGAAACCAGAAATATCCGGTTGTGTTTTGCTAACTCAATGCAAAATATGTTGAAAGCCTCTGTGTTTGTGTTTTCTGGATATTATCGATGGACTTTATTGTTTTGAATATTTTTATCAGGGAACATTTAATTTTGTAACGTAGAAACACTAAAGGTTCATCATGGGGACAGCAGCTCTACACATTCGTATTTTCTAGGGAGAAAGCTAGAGGAACGGCGGCAAACAAACATGATATTTCTGTTTGTATAGATGACATTTTATGCACTTTTCTAACGAAAAGACTTTGTTTTTCTCCAAAACCATTTTTAATGTGATTTTCTCTGTCCATTGCATACGAATTCCACACCAGTTTGTCCGGATATGACTGGATGAAACCGGAAATATCCGGGTTTTTTTTGGCTAACTCAATCCCAGATATTGCTACAGCCTGTGTGTTTGTGTATTCCTGATTTTATCCGTGGATTTCATTGTTTTGAATGTTTTTTTATAAGGGAACATTTAATTTGTGCTTGCCAACACTAATTGGCTCCGCATGCAGACACACTTTCTACGTATTCATATTTTCTAGGTAGAAAGCTAGAGGAACTGCCGCAAACAATCATGATATTTCTGTTTGTATCGATGACATTTTATGCACTTGCCTAATGAAAAGCCTTTGCTTTTCTCCAAAACCATTTTTAATCTGATTTTCTCGGTCCATTGCATATGAATTCCACACCAGTTTCTCCGGATATGACTGGATGAAACCGGAAATATCCGGTATTGTTTTGGCTAACTCAATCCCAGATATTGCTACAGCTTCTGTGTTTGTGTATTCCTGATATTATCCACGGACTTTATTATTTTGAATGTTTTTTTTTATCAGGGAACATTTAATTTTGTGCTTGGAATCACCAATTGGTTCCACATGGAGACACCAGCTCTACATGCTTTTATTTTCTAGGGAGAAAGCTAGAGGAACTGCGGCAAACAACATGATATTTCTGTTTGTATCGGTGGTATTTTATGCACTTGCCTAACGAAAAGACTTTGCTTTTCTCCAAAACCATTTTTAATGTGATTTTTCTCGTTCCATTGCATATGAATTTCACATGACTTTGTCCAGCTATGACTGGATGAAACTGGAAATACCTGGTTTTGTTTTGGCTAACTCAATCCGAAATATTGTGAAAGCCTCTGTGTTTGTGTTTGCGGGATATTATCAATGGACTTTCTAGTTTTGAATGTTTTTATCAGGGAACATTTAATTTTGTACCGTTGAAGACTAATTGGTTCATCATGGGAACAGGAGCTCTACACATTCGTATTTTCGGGGGAGAAAACTAGACGAACTGCGGCAAACAAACATGATATTTATGTTGGTATAGATGACATTTTATGCACTTGCCTAACGAAAATACTTTGCCTTTCTCCAAAACAATTTTTACTCTGATTTTCTCGGTCCATTGCATACGAATGCCACACCACTTTGTACGGATATGACTGGATGTAACCGGAAATATCTGCTTTTGCTTGGCTAACTCAATCCCAGATATTGCTACAGCCTCTGTGTTTGTGTTTTCTGGATATTATCAACGGACTTTATTGTTTTGAATGTTTTTTTATCAGGGAACATTTAGTTTTGTGCTTGGAAACACTACTTCATTCCACATGGAGACACCATCTCTACACATTCGTATTTTCTAGGGAGAAAGCTAGAGGAACAGCGGCAAACAATCGTGATATTTCTGTTTGTATCGATGGCATTTCATGCACTCATCTAAAGCAAAGACTTTGCTTTTCTCCAAACCATTTTTACTGTGATTTTCTCGGTCCACTGCATACAAATTCCACACCAGTTTGTCCGGATATGACTGGATGAAACCGGAAATATCCAGTTTTGTTTTGGATAACTCAATCCCAGATATTGCTACAGCCTTTGTGTTTGTCTCTACCTGGTATTATCCACGGACTTTATTGTTTTGAATTTTTTTAATCAGGAAACATTTAAGTTTAATCTTCGAAACACTAATTGTTTCCACATGGAGATTCCAGCTCTACACATTCGTATTTTCTAGGGAGAGACCTAGAGGAACTGGGGCAAACAAACATGATGTTGCTGTTTGTATAGATGACATTTTATGCACTTGCCTAACGAAAACTCTTTGCTTTTCTCTAAAACCTTTTTTACTGTGATTTTCTTGGTCCATTGCATAGGAATTCCAAACCACGTTTTCCGTATATGACTGGATGAAACCAGAAATATCCGGTTGTGTTTTGCTAACTCAATGCAAAATATGTTGAAAGCCTCTGTGTTTGTGTTTTCTGGATATTATCGATGGACTTTATTGTTTTGAATATTTTTATCAGGGAACATTTAATTTTGTAACGTAGAAACACTAAAGGTTCATCATGGGGACAGCAGCTCTACACATTCGTATTTTCTAGGGAGAAAGCTAGAGGAACGGCGGCAAACAAACATGATATTTCTGTTTGTATAGATGACATTTTATGCACTTTTCTAACGAAAAGACTTTGTTTTTCTCCAAAACCATTTTTAATGTGATTTTCTCTGTCCATTGCATACGAATTCCACACCAGTTTGTCCGGATATGACTGGATGAAACCGGAAATATCCGGGTTTTTTTTGGCTAACTCAATCCCAGATATTGCTACAGCCTGTGTGTTTGTGTATTCCTGATTTTATCCGTGGATTTCATTGTTTTGAATGTTTTTTTATAAGGGAACATTTAATTTGTGCTTGCCAACACTAATTGGCTCCGCATGCAGACACACTTTCTACGTATTCATATTTTCTAGGTAGAAAGCTAGAGGAACTGCCGCAAACAATCATGATATTTCTGTTTGTATCGATGACATTTTATGCACTTGCCTAACGAAAAGCCTTTGCTTTTCTCCAAAACCATTTTTAATCTGATTTTCTCGGTCCATTGCATATGAATTCCACACCAGTTTCTCCGGATATGACTGGATGAAACCGGAAATATCCGGTATTGTTTTGGCTAACTCAATCCCAGATATTGCTACAGCTTCTGTGTTTGTGTATTCCTGATATTATCCACGGACTTTATTATTTTGAATGTTTTTTTTTATCAGGGAACATTTAATTTTGTGCTTGGAATCACCAATTGGTTCCACATGGAGACACCAGCTCTACATGCTTTTATTTTCTAGGGAGAAAGCTAGAGGAACTGCGGCAAACAACATGATATTTCTGTTTGTATCGGTGGTATTTTATGCACTTGCCTAACGAAAAGACTTTGCTTTTCTCCAAAACCATTTTTAATGTGATTTTTCTCGTTCCATTGCATATGAATTTCACATGACTTTGTCCAGCTATGACTGGATGAAACTGGAAATACCTGGTTTTGTTTTGGCTAACTCAATCCGAAATATTGTGAAAGCCTCTGTGTTTGTGTTTGCGGGATATTATCAATGGACTTTCTAGTTTTGAATGTTTTTATCAGGGAACATTTAATTTTGTACCGTTGAAGACTAATTGGTTCATCATGGGAACAGGAGCTCTACACATTCGTATTTTCGGGGGAGAAAACTAGACGAACTGCGGCAAACAAACATGATATTTATGTTGGTATAGATGACATTTTATGCACTTGCCTAACGAAAATACTTTGCCTTTCTCCAAAACAATTTTTACTCTGATTTTCTCGGTCCATTGCATACGAATGCCACACCACTTTGTACGGATATGACTGGATGTAACCGGAAATATCTGCTTTTGCTTGGCTAACTCAATCCCAGATATTGCTACAGCCTCTGTGTTTGTGTTTTCTGGATATTATCAACGGACTTTATTGTTTTGAATGTTTTTTTATCAGGGAACATTTAGTTTTGTGCTTGGAAACACTACTTCATTCCACATGGAGACACCATCTCTACACATTCGTATTTTCTAGGGAGAAAGCTAGAGGAACAGCGGCAAACAATCGTGATATTTCTGTTTGTATCGATGGCATTTCATGCACTCATCTAAAGCAAAGACTTTGCTTTTCTCCAAACCATTTTTACTGTGATTTTCTCGGTCCACTGCATACAAATTCCACACCAGTTTGTCCGGATATGACTGGATGAAACCGGAAATATCCAGTTTTGTTTTGGATAACTCAATCCCAGATATTGCTACAGCCTTTGTGTTTGTCTCTACCTGGTATTATCCACGGACTTTATTGTTTTGAATTTTTTTAATCAGGAAACATTTAAGTTTAATCTTCGAAACACTAATTGTTTCCACATGGAGATTCCAGCTCTACACATTCGTATTTTCTAGGGAGAGACCTAGAGGAACTGGGGCAAACAAACATGATGTTGCTGTTTGTATAGATGACATTTTATGCACTTGCCTAACGAAAACTCTTTGCTTTTCTCTAAAACCTTTTTTACTGTGATTTTCTTGGTCCATTGCATAGGAATTCCAAACCACGTTTTCCGTATATGACTGGATGAAACCAGAAATATCCGGTTGTGTTTTGCTAACTCAATGCAAAATATGTTGAAAGCCTCTGTGTTTGTGTTTTCTGGATATTATCGATGGACTTTATTGTTTTGAATATTTTTATCAGGGAACATTTAATTTTGTAACGTAGAAACACTAAAGGTTCATCATGGGGACAGCAGCTCTACACATTCGTATTTTCTAGGGAGAAAGCTAGAGGAACGGCGGCAAACAAACATGATATTTCTGTTTGTATAGATGACATTTTATGCACTTTTCTAACGAAAAGACTTTGTTTTTCTCCAAAACCATTTTTAATGTGATTTTCTCTGTCCATTGCATACGAATTCCACACCAGTTTGTCCGGATATGACTGGATGAAACCGGAAATATCCGGGTTTTTTTTGGCTAACTCAATCCCAGATATTGCTACAGCCTGTGTGTTTGTGTATTCCTGATTTTATCCGTGGATTTCATTGTTTTGAATGTTTTTTATCAGGGAACATTTAATTTGTGCTTGCCAACACTAATTGGCTCCGCATGCAGACACACTTTCTACGTATTCATATTTTCTAGGTAGAAAGCTAGAGGAACTGCCGCAAACAATCATGATATTTCTGTTTGTATCGATGACATTTTATGCACTTGCCTAACGAAAAGCCTTTGCTTTTCTCCAAAACCATTTTTAATCTGATTTTCTCGGTCCATTGCATATGAATTCCACACCAGTTTCTCCGGATATGACTGGATGAAACCGGAAATATCCGGTATTGTTTTGGCTAACTCAATCCCAGATATTGCTACAGCTTCTGTGTTTGTGTATTCCTGATATTATCCACGGACTTTATTATTTTGAATGTGTTTTTTTTATCAGGGAACATTTAATTTTGTGCTTGGAATCACCAATTGGTTCCACATGGAGACACCAGCTCTACATGCTTTTATTTTCTAGGGAGAAAGCTAGAGGAACTGCGGCAAACAACATGATATTTCTGTTTGTATCGGTGGTATTTTATGCACTTGCCTAACGAAAAGACTTTGCTTTTCTCCAAAACCATTTTTAATGTGATTTTTCTCGTTCCATTGCATATGAATTTCACACGACTTTGTCCAGCTATGACTGGATGAAACTGGAAATACCTGGTTTTGTTTTGGCTAACTCAATCCGAAATATTGTGAAAGCCTCTGTGTTTGTGTTTGCGGGATATTATCAATGGACTTTCTAGTTTTGAATGTTTTTATCAGGGAACATTTAATTTTGTACCGTTGAAGACTAATTGGTTCATCATGGGAACAGGAGCTCTACACATTCGTATTTTCGGGGGAGAAAACTAGATGAACTGCGGCAAACAAACATGATATTTATGTTGGTATAGATGACATTTTATGCACTTGCCTAACGAAAATACTTTGCCTTTCTCCAAAACAATTTTTACTCTGATTTTCTCGGTCCATTGCATACGAATGCCACACCACTTTGTACGGATATGACTGGATGTAACCGGAAATATCTGCTTTTGCTTGGCTAACTCAATCCCAGATATTGCTACAGCCTCTGTGTTTGTGTTTTCTGGATATTATCAACGGACTTTATTGTTTTGAATGTTTTTTTATCAGGGAACATTTAGTTTTGTGCTTGGAAACACTACTTCATTCCACATGGAGACACCATCTCTACACATTCGTATTTTCTAGGGAGAAAGCTAGAGGAACAGCGGCAAACAATCGTGATATTTCTGTTTGTATCGATGGCATTTCATGCACTCATCTAAAGCAAAGACTTTGCTTTTCTCCAAACCATTTTTACTGTGATTTTCTCGGTCCACTGCATACAAATTCCACACCAGTTTGTCCGGATATGACTGGATGAAACCGGAAATATCCAGTTTTGTTTTGGATAACTCAATCCCAGATATTGCTACAGCCTTTGTGTTTGTCTCTACCTGGTATTATCCACGGACTTTATTGTTTTGAATTTTTTTAATCAGGAAACATTTAAGTTTAATCTTCGAAACACTAATTGTTTCCACATGGAGATTCCAGCTCTACACATTCGTATTTTCTAGGGAGAAACCTAGAGGAACTGGGGCAAACAAACATGATGTTGCTGTTTGTATAGATGACATTTTATGCACTTGCCTAACGAAAACTCTTTGCTTTTCTCTAAAACCTTTTTTACTGTGATTTTCTTGGTCCATTGCATAGGAATTCCAAACCACGTTTTCCGTATATGACTGGATGAAACCAGAAATATCCGGTTGTGTTTTGCTAACTCAATGCAAAATATGTTGAAAGCCTCTGTGTTTGTGTTTTCTGGATATTATCGATGGACTTTATTGTTTTGAATATTTTTATCAGGGAACATTTAATTTTGTAACGTAGAAACACTAAAGGTTCATCATGGGGACAGCAGCTCTACACATTCGTATTTTCTAGGGAGAAAGCTAGAGGAACGGCGGCAAACAAACATGATATTTCTGTTTGTATAGATGACATTTTATGCACTTTTCTAACGAAAAGACTTTGTTTTTCTCCAAAACCATTTTTAATGTGATTTTCTCTGTCCATTGCATACGAATTCCACACCAGTTTGTCCGGATATGACTGGATGAAACCGGAAATATCCGGGTTTTTTTTGGCTAACTCAATCCCAGATATTGCTACAGCCTGTGTGTTTGTGTATTCCTGATTTTATCCGTGGATTTCATTGTTTTGAATGTTTTTTATCAGGGAACATTTAATTTGTGCTTGCCAACACTAATTGGCTCCGCATGCAGACACACTTTCTACGTATTCATATTTTCTAGGTAGAAAGCTAGAGGAACTGCCGCAAACAATCATGATATTTCTGTTTGTATCGATGACATTTTATGCACTTGCCTAACGAAAAGCCTTTGCTTTTCTCCAAAACCATTTTTAATCTGATTTTCTCGGTCCATTGCATATGAATTCCACACCAGTTTCTCCGGATATGACTGGATGAAACCGGAAATATCCGGTATTGTTTTGGCTAACTCAATCCCAGATATTGCTACAGCTTCTGTGTTTGTGTATTCCTGATATTATCCACGGACTTTATTATTTTGAATGTTTTTTTTTATCAGGGAACATTTAATTTTGTGCTTGGAATCACCAATTGGTTCCACATGGAGACACCAGCTCTACATGCTTTTATTTTCTAGGGAGAAAGCTAGAGGAACTGCGGCAAACAACATGATATTTCTGTTTGTATCGGTGGTATTTTATGCACTTGCCTAACGAAAAGACTTTGCTTTTCTCCAAAACCATTTTTAATGTGATTTTTCTCGTTCCATTGCATATGAATTTCACACGACTTTGTCCAGCTATGACTGGATGAAACTGGAAATACCTGGTTTTGTTTTGGCTAACTCAATCCAAAATATTGTGAAAGCCTCTGTGTTTGTGTTTGCGGGATATTATCAATGGACTTTCTAGTTTTGAATGTTTTTATCAGGGAACATTTAATTTTGTACCGTTGAAGACTAATTGGTTCATCATGGGAACAGGAGCTCTACACATTCGTATTTTCGGGGGAGAAAACTAGACGAACTGCGGCAAACAAACATGATATTTATGTTGGTATAGATGACATTTTATGCACTTGCCTAACGAAAATACTTTGCCTTTCTCCAAAACAATTTTTACTCTGATTTTCTCGGTCCATTGCATACGAATGCCACACCACTTTGTACGGATATGACTGGATGTAACCGGAAATATCTGCTTTTGCTTGGCTAACTCAATCCCAGATATTGCTACAGCCTCTGTGTTTGTGTTTTCTGGATATTATCAACGGACTTTATTGTTTTGAATGTATTTTATCAGGGAACATTTAGTTTTGTGCTTGGAAACACTACTTCATTCCACATGGAGACACCATCTCTACACATTCGTATTTTCTAGGGAGAAAGCTAGAGGAACAGCGGCAAACAATCATGATATTTCTGTTTGTATCGATGGCATTTCATGCACTCATCTAAAGCAAAGACTTTGCTTTTCTCCAAACCATTTTTACTGTGATTTTCTCGGTCCACTGCATACAAATTCCACACCAGTTTGTCCGGATATGACTGGATGAAACCGGAAATATCCAGTTTTGTTTTGGATAACTCAATCCCAGATATTGCTACAGCCTTTGTGTTTGTCTCTACCTGGTATTATCCACGGACTTTATTGTTTTGAATTTTTTTAATCAGGAAACATTTAAGTTTAATCTTTGAAACACTAATTGTTTCCACATGGAGATTCCAGCTCTACACATTCGTATTTTCTAGGGAGAAACCTAGAGGAACTGGGGCAAACAAACATGATGTTGCTGTTTGTATAGATGCCATTTTATGCACTTGCCTAACGAAAACTCTTTGCTTTTCTCTAAAACCTTTTTTACTGTGATTTTCTAGGTCCATTGCATAGGAATTCCAAACCACGTTTTCCGTATATGACTGGATGAAACCAGAACTATCCGGTTGTGTTTTGCTAACTCAATGCAAAATATGTTGAAAGCCTCTGTGTTTGTGTTTTCTGGATATTATCGATGGACTTTATTGTTTTGAATATTTTTATCAGGGAACATTTAATTTTGTAACGTAGAAACACTAAAGGTTCATCATGGGGACAGCAGCTCTACACATTCGTATTTTCTAGGGAGAAAGCTAGAGGAACGGCGGCAAACAAACATGATATTTCTGTTTGTATAGATGACATTTTATGCACTTTTCTAACGAAAAGACTTTGTTTTTCTCCAAAACCATTTTTAATGTGATTTTCTCTGTCCATTGCATACGAATTCCACACCAGTTTGTCCGGATATGACTGGATGAAACCGGAAATATCCGGGTTTTTTTTGGCTAACTCAATCCCAGATATTGCTACAGCCTGTGTGTTTGTGTATTCCTGATTTTATCCGTGGATTTCATTGTTTTGAATGTTTTTTATCAGGGAACATTTAATTTGTGCTTGCCAACACTAATTGGCTCCGCATGCAGACACACTTTCTACGTATTCATATTTTCTAGGTAGAAAGCTAGAGGAACTGCCGCAAACAATCATGATATTTCTGTTTGTATCGATGACATTTTATGCACTTGCCTAACGAAAAGCCTTTGCTTTTCTCCAAAACCATTTTTAATCTGATTTTCTCGGTCCATTGCATATGAATTCCACACCAGTTTCTCCGGATATGACTGGATGAAACCGGAAATATCCGGTATTGTTTTGGCTAACTCAATCCCAGATATTGCTACAGCTTCTGTGTTTGTGTATTCCTGATATTATCCACGGACTTTATTATTTTGAATGTTTTTTTTTATCAGGGAACATTTAATTTTGTGCTTGGAATCACCAATTGGTTCCACATGGAGACACCAGCTCTACATGCTTTTATTTTCTAGGGAGAAAGCTAGAGGAACTGCGGCAAACAACATGATATTTCTGTTTGTATCGGTGGTATTTTATGCACTTGCCTAACGAAAAGACTTTGCTTTTCTCCAAAACCATTTTTAATGTGATTTTTCTCGTTCCATTGCATATGAATTTCACACGACTTTGTCCAGCTATGACTGGATGAAACTGGAAATACCTGGTTTTGTTTTGGCTAACTCAATCCGAAATATTGTGAAAGCCTCTGTGTTTGTGTTTGCGGGATATTATCAATGGACTTTCTAGTTTTGAATGTTTTTATCAGGGAACATTTAATTTTGTACCGTTGAAGACTAATTGGTTCATCATGGGAACAGGAGCTCTACACATTCGTATTTTCGGGGGAGAAAACTAGACGAACTGCGGCAAACAAACATGATATTTATGTTGGTATAGATGACATTTTATGCACTTGCCTAACGAAAATACTTTGCCTTTCTCCAAAACAATTTTTACTCTGATTTTCTCGGTCCATTGCATACGAATGCCACACCACTTTGTACGGATATGACTGGATGTAACCGGAAATATCTGCTTTTGCTTGGCTAACTCAATCCCAGATATTGCTACAGCCTCTGTGTTTGTGTTTTCTGGATATTATCAACGGACTTTATTGTTTTGAATGTTTTTTATCAGGGAACATTTAGTTTTGTGCTTGGAAACACTACTTCATTCCACATGGAGACACCATCTCTACACATTCGTATTTTCTAGGGAGAAAGCTAGAGGAACAGCGGCAAACAATCATGATATTTCTGTTTGTATCGATGGCATTTCATGCACTCACCTAAAGCAAAGACTTTGCTTTTCTCCAAACCATTTTTACTGTGATTTTCTCGGTCCACTGCATACAAATTCCACACCAGTTTGTCCGGATATGACTGGATGAAACCGGAAATATCCAGTTTTGTTTTGGATAACTCAATCCCAGATATTGCTACAGCCTTTGTGTTTGTCTCTACCTGGTATTATCCACGGACTTTATTGTTTTGAATTTTTTTAATCAGGAAACATTTAAGTTTAATCTTCGAAACACTAATTGTTTCCACATGGAGATTCCAGCTCTACACATTCGTATTTTCTAGGGAGAAACCTAGAGGAACTGGGGCAAACAAACATGATGTTGCTGTTTGTATAGATGACATTTTATGCACTTGCCTAACGAAAACTCTTTGCTTTTCTCTAAAACCTTTTTTACTGTGATTTTCTTGGTCCATTGCATAGGAATTCCAAACCACGTTTTCCGTATATGACTGGATGAAACCAGAAATATCTGGTTGTGTTTTGCTAACTCAATGCAAAATATGTTGAAAGCCTCTGTGTTTGTGTTTTCTGGATATTATCGATGGACTTTATTGTTTTGAATATTTTTATCAGGGAACATTTAATTTTGTAACATAGAAACACTAAAGGTTCATCATGGGGACAGCAGCTCTACACATTCGTATTTTCTAGGGAGAAAGTTGGGGAACGGCGGCAAACAAACATGATATTTCTGTTTGTATAGATGACATTTTATGCACTTTTCTAACGAAAAGACTTTGTTTTTCTCCAAAACCATTTTTAATGTGATTTTCTCTGTCCATTGCATACGAATTCCACACCAGTTTGTCCGGATATGACTGGATGAAACCGGAAATATCCGGGTTTTTTTTGGCTAACTCAATCCCAGATATTGCTACAGCCTGTGTGTTTGTGTATTCCTGATTTTATCCGTGGATTTTATTGTTTTGAATGTTTTTTATCAGGGAACATTTAATTTGTGCTTGCCAACACTAATTGGCTCCGCATGCAGACACACTTTCTACGTATTCATATTTTCTAGGTAGAAAGCTAGAGGAACTGCCGCAAACAATCATGATATTTCTGTTTGTATCGATGACATTTTATGCACTTGCCTAACGAAAAGCCTTTGCTTTTCTCCAAAACCATTTTTAATCTGATTTTCTCGGTCCATTGCATATGAATTCCACACCAGTTTCTCCGGATATGACTGGATGAAACCGGAAATATCCAGTTGTGTTTTGGCTAACTCAATCCCAGATATTGCTACAGCTTCTGTGTTTGTGTATTCCTGATATTATCCACGGACTTTATTATTTTGAATGTTTTTTTATCAGGGAACATTTAATTTTGTGCTTGGAATCACCAATTGGTTCTACATGCTTTTATTTTCTAGGGAGAAAGCTAGAGGAACTGCGGCAAACAACATGATATTTCTGTTTGTATCGGTGGTATTTTATGCACTCGCCTAACGAAAAGACTTTGCTTTTCTCCAAAACCATTTTTAATTTTAATTTTTTTAATTTTAATTTTTTTTTTATTTTTGACAGGCAGAGTGGACAGTGAGAGAGAGAGAGACAGAAAGAAAGGTCTTCCCTTGCCGTTGGTTCACCCTCCAATGGCCGCCGCGGTAGCGCGCTGCGGCCGGCGCACCGTGCTGTTCCGATGGCAGGAGCCAGGTGCTTATCCTGGTCTCCCATGGGGTGCAGAGCCCAAACACTTTTTATGTGATTTTTCTCGTTCCATTGCATATGAATTTCACACGACTTTGTCCAGCTATGACTGGATGAAACTGGAAATACCTGGTTTTGTTTTGGCTAACTCAATCCGAAATATTGTGAAAGCCTCTGTGTTTGTGTTTGCGGGATATTATCAATGGACTTTCTAGTTTTGAATGTTTTTATCAGGGAACATTTAATTTTGTAACGTTGAAGACTAATTGGTTCATCATGGGAACAGGAGCTCTACACATTCGTATTTTCGGGGGAGAAAACTAGACGAACTGCGGCAAACAAACATGATATTTATGTTGGTATAGATGACATTTTATGCACTTGCCTAACGAAAATACTTTGCCTTTCTCCAAAACAATTTTTACTCTGATTTTCTCGGTCCATTGCATACGAATGCCACACCACTTTGTACGGATATGACTGGTTGTAACCGGAAATATCTGCTTTTGCTTGGCTAACTCAATCCCAGATATTGCTACAGCCTCTGTGTTTGTGTTTTCTGGATATTATCAACGGACTTTATTGTTTTGAATGTTTTTTATCAGGGAACATTTAGTTTTGTGCTTGGAAACACTACTTCATTCCACATGGAGACACCATCTCTACACATTCATATTTTCTAGGGAGAAAGCTAGAGGAACAGCGGCAAACAATCATGATATTTCTGTTTGTATCGATGGCATTTCATGCACTTATCTAAAGCAAAGACTTTGCTTTTCTCCAAACCTTTTTTACTGTGATTTTCTTGGTCCATTGCATAGGAATTCCAAACCACGTTTTCCGTATATGACTGGATGAAACCAGAAATATCCGGTTGTGTTTTGCTAACTCAATGCAAAATATGTTGAAAGCCTCTGTGTTTGTGTTTTCTGGATATTATCGATGGACTTTATTGTTTTGAATATTTTTATCAGGGAACATTTAATTTTGTAACGTAGAAACACTAAAGGTTCATCATGGGGACAGCAGCTCTACACATTCGTATTTTCTAGGGAGAAAGCTAGAGGAACGGCGGCAAACAAACATGATATTTCTGTTTGTATAGATGACATTTTATGCACTTTTCTAACGAAAAGACTTTGTTTTTCTCCAAAACCATTTTTAATGTGATTTTCTCTGTCCATTGCATACGAATTCCACACCAGTTTGTCCGGATATGACTGGATGAAACCGGAAATATCCGGGTTTTTTTTGGCTAACTCAATCCCAGATATTGCTACAGCCTGTGTGTTTGTGTATTCCTGATTTTATCCGTGGATTTTATTGTTTTGAATGTTTTTTATCAGGGAACATTTAATTTGTGCTTGCCAACACTAATTGGCTCCGCATGCAGACACACTTTCTACGTATTCATATTTTCTAGGTAGAAAGCTAGAGGAACTGCCGCAAACAATCATGATATTTCTGTTTGTATCGATGACATTTTATGCACTTGCCTAACGAAAAGCCTTTGCTTTTCTCCAAAACCATTTTTAATCTGATTTTCTCGGTCCATTGCATATGAATTCCACACCAGTTTCTCCGGATATGACTGGATGAAACCAGAAATATCCGGTATTGTTTTGGCTAACTCAATCCCAGATATTGCTACAGCTTCTGTGTTTGTGTATTCCTGATATTATCCACGGACTTTATTATTTTGAATGTTTTTTTATCAGGGAACATTTAATTTTGTGCTTGGACTCACCAATTGGTTCCACATGGAGACACCAGCTCTACATGCTTTTATTTTCTAGGGAGAAAGCTAGAGGAACTGCGGCAAACAACATGATATTTCTGTTTGTATCGGTGGTATTTTATGCACTTGCCTAACGAAAAGACTTTGCTTTTCTCCAAAACCATTTTTAATGTGATTTTTCTCGTTCCATTGCATATGAATTTCACACGACTTTGTCCAGCTATGACTGGATGAAACTGGAAATACCTGGTTTTGTTTTGGCTAACTCAATCCGAAATATTGTGAAAGCCTCTGTGTTTGTGTTTGCGGGATATTATCAATGGACTTTCTAGTTTTGAATGTTTTTATCAGGGAACATTTAATTTTGTACCGTTGAAGACTAATTGGTTCATCATGGGAACAGGAGCTCTACACATTCGTATTTTCGGGGGAGAAAACTAGACGAACTGCGGCAAACAAACATGATATTTATGTTGGTATAGATGACATTTTATGCACTTGCCTAACGAAAATACTTTGCCTTTCTCCAAAACAATTTTTACTCTGATTTTCTCGGTCCATTGCATACGAATGCCACACCACTTTGTACGGATATGACTGGATGTAACCGGAAATATCTGCTTTTGCTTGGCTAACTCAATCCCAGATATTGCTACAGCCTCTGTGTTTGTGTTTTCTGGATATTATCAACGGACTTTATTGTTTTGAATGTTTTTTATCAGGGAACATTTAGTTTTGTGCTTGGAAACACTACTTCATTCCACATGGAGACACCATCTCTACACATTCGTATTTTCTAGGGAGAAAGCTAGAGGAACAGCGGCAAACAATCATGATATTTCTGTTTGTATCGATGGCATTTCATGCACTTATCTAAAGCAAAGACTTTGCTTTTCTCCAAACCATTTTTACTGTGATTTTCTCGGTCCACTGCATACAAATTCCACACCAGTTTGTCCGGATATGACTGGATGAAACCGGAAATATCCAGTTTTGTTTTGGATAACTCAATCCCAGATATTGCTACAGCCTTTGTGTTTGTCTCTACCTGGTATTATCCACGGACTTTATTGTTTTGAATTTTTTTAATCAGGAAACATTTAAGTTTAATCTTCGAAACACTAATTGTTTCCACATGGAGATTCCAGCTCTACACATTCGTATTTTCTAGGGAGAAACCTAGAGGAACTGGGGCAAACAAACATGATGTTGCTGTTTGTATAGATGACATTTTATGCACTTGCCTAACGAAAACTCTTTGCTTTTCTCTAAAACCTTTTTTACTGTGATTTTCTTGGTCCATTGCATAGGAATTCCAAACCACGTTTTCCGTATATGACTGGATGAAACCAGAAATATCCGGTTGTGTTTTGCTAACTCAATGCAAAATATGTTGAAAGCCTCTGTGTTTGTGTTTTCTGGATATTATCGATGGACTTTATTGTTTTGAATATTTTTATCAGGGAACATTTAATTTTGTAACGTAGAAACACTAAAGGTTCATCATGGGGACAGCAGCTCTACACATTCGTATTTTCTAGGGAGAAAGCTAGAGGAACGGCGGCAAACAAACATGATATTTCTGTTTGTATAGATGACATTTTATGCACTTTTCTAACGAAAAGACTTTGTTTTTCTCCAAAACCATTTTTAATGTGATTTTCTCTGTCCATTGCATACGAATTCCACACCAGTTTGTCCGGATATGACTGGATGAAACCGGAAATATCCGGGTTTTTTTTGGCTAACTCAATCCCAGATATTGCTACAGCCTGTGTGTTTGTGTATTCCTGATTTTATCCGTGGATTTTATTGTTTTGAATGTTTTTTATCAGGGAACATTTAATTTGTGCTTGCCAACACTAATTGGCTCCGCATGCAGACACACTTTCTACGTATTCATATTTTCTAGGTAGAAAGCTAGAGGAACTGCCGCAAACAATCATGATATTTCTGTTTGTATCGATGACATTTTATGCACTTGCCTAACGAAAAGCCTTTGCTTTTCTCCAAAACCATTTTTAATCTGATTTTCTCGGTCCATTGCATATAATTCCACACCAGTTTCTCCGGATATGACTGGATGAAACCGGAAATATCCGGTTGTGTTTTGGCTAACTCAATCCCAGATATTGCTACAGCTTCTGTGTTTGTGTATTCCTGATATTATCCACGGACTTTATTATTTTGAATGTTTTTTTATCAGGGAACATTTAATTTTGTGCTTGGAATCACCAATTGGTTCTACATGCTTTTATTTTCTAGGGAGAAAGCTAGAGGAACTGCGGCAAACAACATGATATTTCTGTTTGTATCGGTGGTATTTTATGCACTCGCCTAACGAAAAGACTTTGCTTTTCTCCAAAACCATTTTTAATTTTAATTTTTTTAATTTTAATTTTTTTTTTATTTTTGACAGGCAGAGTGGACAGTGAGAGAGAGAGAGACAGAACGAAAGGTCTTCCCTTGCCGTTGGTTCACCCTCCAATGGCCGCCGCGGTAGCGCGCTGCGGCCGGCGCACCGTGCTGTTCCGATGGCAGGAGCCAGGTGCTTGTCCTGGTCTCCCATGGGGTGCAGAGCCCAAACACTTTTTATGTGATTTTTCTCGTTCCATTGCATATGAATTTCACACGACTTTGTCCAGCTATGACTGGATGAAACTGGAAATACCTGGTTTTGTTTTGGCTAACTCAATCCGAAATATTGTGAAAGCCTCTGTGTTTGTGTTTGCGGGATATTATCAATGGACTTTCTAGTTTTGAATGTTTTTATCAGGGAACATTTAATTTTGTACCGTTGAAGACTAATTGGTTCATCATGGGAACAGGAGCTCTACACATTTGTATTTTCGGGGGAGAAAACTAGACGAACTGCGGCAAACAAACATGATATTTATGTTGGTATAGATGACATTTTATGCACTTGCCTAACGAAAATACTTTGCCTTTCTCCAAAACAATTTTTACTCTGATTTTCTCGGTCCATTGCATACGAATGCCACACCACTTTGTACGGATATGACTGGTTGTAACCGGAAATATCTGCTTTTGCTTGGCTAACTCAATCCCAGATATTGCTACAGCCTCTGTGTTTGTGTTTTCTGGATATTATCAACGGACTTTATTGTTTTGAATGTTTTTTATCAGGGAACATTTAGTTTTGTGCTTGGAAACACTACTTCATTCCACATGGAGACACCATCTCTACACATTCGTATTTTCTAGGGAGAAAGCTACAGGAACAGCGGCAAACAATCATGATATTTCTGTTTGTATCGATGGCATTTCATGCACTTATCTAAAGCAAAGACTTTGCTTTTCTCCAAACCTTTTTTACTGTGATTTTCTTGGTCCATTGCATAGGAATTCCAAACCACGTTTTCCGTATATGACTGGATGAAACCAGAAATATCCGGTTGTGTTTTGCTAACTCAATGCAAAATATGTTGAAAGCCTCTGTGTTTGTGTTTTCTGGATATTATCGATGGACTTTATTGTTTTGAATATTTTTATCAGGGAACATTTAATTTTGTAACGTAGAAACACTAAAGGTTCATCATGGGGACAGCAGCTCTACACATTCGTATTTTCTAGGGAGAAAGCTAGAGGAACGGCGGCAAACAAACATGATATTTCTGTTTGTATAGATGACATTTTATGCACTTTTCTAACGAAAAGACTTTGTTTTTCTCCAAAACCATTTTTAATGTGATTTTCTCTGTCCATTGCATACGAATTCCACACCAGTTTGTCCGGATATGACTGGATGAAACCGGAAATATCCGGGTTTTTTTTGGCTAACTCAATCCCAGATATTGCTACAGCCTGTGTGTTTGTGTATTCCTGATTTTATCCGTGGATTTTATTGTTTTGAATGTTTTTTATCAGGGAACATTTAATTTGTGCTTGCCAACACTAATTGGCTCCGCATGCAGACACACTTTCTACGTATTCATATTTTCTAGGTAGAAAGCTAGAGGAACTGCCGCAAACAATCATGATATTTCTGTTTGTATCGATGACATTTTATGCACTTGCCTAACGAAAAGCCTTTGCTTTTCTCCAAAACCATTTTTAATCTGATTTTCTCGGTCCATTGCATATGAATTCCACACCAGTTTCTCCGGATATGACTGGATGAAACCGGAAATATCCGGTTGTGTTTTGGCTAACTCAATCCCAGATATTGCTACAGCTTCTGTGTTTGTGTATTCCTGATATTATCCACGGACTTTATTATTTTGAATGTTTTTTTATCAGGGAACATTTAATTTTGTGCTTGGAATCACCAATTGGTTCTACATGCTTTTATTTTCTAGGGAGAAAGCTAGAGGAACTGCGGCAAACAACATGATATTTCTGTTTGTATCGGTGGTATTTTATGCACTCGCCTAACGAAAAGACTTTGCTTTTCTCCAAAACCATTTTTAATTTTAATTTTTTTAATTTTAATTTTTTTTTTATTTTTGACAGGCAGAGTGGACAGTGAGAGAGAGAGAGACAGAAAGAAAGGTCTTCCCTTGCCGTTGGTTCACCCTCCAATGGCCGCCGCGGTAGCGCGCTGCGGCCGGCGCACCGTGCTGTTCCGATGGCAGGAGCCAGGTGCTTATCCTGGTCTCCCATGGGGTGCAGAGCCCAAACACTTTTTATGTGATTTTTCTCGTTCCATTGCATATGAATTTCACACGACTTTGTCCAGCTATGACTGGATGAAACTGGAAATACATGGTTTTGTTTTGGCTAACTCAATCCGAAATATTGTGAAAGCCTCTGTGTTTGTGTTTGCGGGATATTATCAATGGACTTTCTAGTTTTGAATGCTTTTATCAGGGAACATTTAATTTTGTACCGTTGAAGACTAATTGGTTCATCATGGGAACAGGAGCTCTACACATTCGTATTTTCGGGGGAGAAAACTAGACGAACTGCGGCAAACAAACATGATATTTATGTTGGTATAGATGACATTTTATGCACTTGCCTAACGAAAATACTTTGCCTTTCTCCAAAACAATTTTTACTCTGATTTTCTCGGTCCATTGCATACGAATGCCACACCACTTTGTACGGATATGACTGGTTGTAACCGGAAATATCTGCTTTTGCTTGGCTAACTCAATCCCAGATATTGCTACAGCCTCTGTGTTTGTGTTTTCTGGATATTATCAACGGACTTTATTGTTTTGAATGTTTTTTATCAGGGAACATTTAGTTTTGTGCTTGGAAACACTACTTCATTCCACATGGAGACACCATCTCTACACATTCGTATTTTCTAGGGAGAAAGCTACAGGAACAGCGGCAAACAATCATGATATTTCTGTTTGTATCGATGGCATTTCATGCACTTATCTAAAGCAAAGACTTTGCTTTTCTCCAAACCTTTTTTACTGTGATTTTCTTGGTCCATTGCATAGGAATTCCAAACCACGTTTTCCGTATATGACTGGATGAAACCAGAAATATCCGGTTGTGTTTTGCTAACTCAATGCAAAATATGTTGAAAGCCTCTGTGTTTGTGTTTTCTGGATATTATCGATGGACTTTATTGTTTTGGATATTTTTATCAGGGAACATTTAATTTTGTAACGTAGAAACACTAAAGGTTCATCATGGGGACAGCAGCTCTACACATTCGTATTTTCTAGGGAGAAAGCTAGAGGAACGGCGGCAAACAAACATGATATTTCTGTTTGTATAGATGACATTTTATGCACTTTTCTAACGAAAAGACTTTGTTTTTCTCCAAAACCATTTTTAATGTGATTTTCTCTGTCCATTGCATACGAATTCCACACCAGTTTGTCCGGATATGACTGGATGAAACCGGAAATATCCGGGTTTTTTTTGGCTAACTCAATCCCAGATATTGCTACAGCCTGTGTGTTTGTGTATTCCTGATTTTATCCGTGGATTTTATTGTTTTGAATGTTTTTTATCAGGGAACATTTAATTTGTGCTTGCCAACACTAATTGGCTCCGCATGCAGACACACTTTCTACGTATTCATATTTTCTAGGTAGAAAGCTAGAGGAACTGCCGCAAACAATCATGATATTTCTGTTTGTATCGATGACATTTTATGCACTTGCCTAACGAAAAGCCTTTGCTTTTCTCCAAAACCATTTTTAATCTGATTTTCTCGGTCCATTGCATATGAATTCCACACCAGTTTCTCCGGATATGACTGGATGAAACCAGAAATATCCGGTATTGTTTTGGCTAACTCAATCCCAGATATTGCTACAGCTTCTGTGTTTGTGTATTCCTGATATTATCCACGGACTTTATTATTTTGAATGTTTTTTTATCAGGGAACATTTAATTTTGTGCTTGGACTCACCAATTGGTTCCACATGGAGACACCAGCTCTACATGCTTTTATTTTCTAGGGAGAAAGCTAGAGGAACTGCGGCAAACAACATGATATTTCTGTTTGTATCGGTGGTATTTTATGCACTTGCCTAACGAAAAGACTTTGCTTTTCTCCAAAACCATTTTTAATGTGATTTTTCTCGTTCCATTGCATATGAATTTCACACGACTTTGTCCAGCTATGACTGGATGAAACTGGAAATACCTGGTTTTGTTTTGGCTAACTCAATCCGAAATATTGTGAAAGCCTCTGTGTTTGTGTTTGCGGGATATTTTTATCAATGGACTTTCTAGTTTTGAATGTTTTTATCAGGGAACATTTAATTTTGTACCGTTGAAGACTAATTGGTTCATCATGGGAACAGGAGCTCTACACATTCGTATTTTCGGGGGAGAAAACTAGACGAACTGCGGCAAACAAACATGATATTTATGTTGGTATAGATGACATTTTATGCACTTGCCTAACGAAAATACTTTGCCTTTCTCCAAAACAATTTTTACTCTGATTTTCTCGGTCCATTGCATACGAATGCCACACCACTTTGTACGGATATGACTGGATGTAACCGGAAATATCTGCTTTTGCTTGGCTAACTCAATCCCAGATATTGCTACAGCCTCTGTGTTTGTGTTTTCTGGATATTATCAACGGACTTTATTGTTTTGAATGTTTTTTATCAGGGAACATTTAGTTTTGTGCTTGGAAACACTACTTCATTCCACATGGAGACACCATCTCTACACATTCGTATTTTCTAGGGAGAAAGCTAGAGGAACAGCGGCAAACAATCATGATATTTCTGTTTGTATCGATGGCATTTCATGCACTTATCTAAAGCAAAGACTTTGCTTTTCTCCAAACCATTTTTACTGTGATTTTCTCGGTCCACTGCATACAAATTCCACACCAGTTTGTCCGGATATGACTGGATGAAACCGGAAATATCCAGTTTTGTTTTGGATAACTCAATCCCAGATATTGCTACAGCCTTTGTGTTTGTCTCTACCTGGTATTATCCACGGACTTTATTGTTTTGAATTTTTTTAATCAGGAAACATTTAAGTTTAATCTTCGAAACACTAATTGTTTCCACATGGAGATTCCAGCTCTACACATTCGTATTTTCTAGGGAGAAACCTAGAGGAACTGGGGCAAACAAACATGATGTTGCTGTTTGTATAGATGACATTTTATGCACTTGCCTAACAAAAACTCTTTGCTTTTCTCTAAAACCTTTTTTACTGTGATTTTCTTGGTCCATTGCATAGGAATTCCAAACCACGTTTTCCGTATATGACTGGATGAAACCAGAAATATCCGGTTGTGTTTTGCTAACTCAATGCAAAATATGTTGAAAGCCTCTGTGTTTGTGTTTTCTGGATATTATCGATGGACTTTATTGTTTTGAATATTTTTATCAGGGAACATTTAATTTTGTAACGTAGAAACACTAAAGGTTCATCATGGGGACAGCAGCTCTACACATTCGTATTTTCTAGGGAGAAAGCTAGAGGAACGGCGGCAAACAAACATGATATTTCTGTTTGTATAGATGACATTTTATGCACTTTTCTAACGAAAAGACTTTGTTTTTCTCCAAAACCATTTTTAATGTGATTTTCTCTGTCCATTGCATACGAATTCCACACCAGTTTGTCCGGATATGACTGGATGAAACCGGAAATATCCGGGTTTTTTTTGGCTAACTCAATCCCAGATATTGCTACAGCCTGTGTGTTTGTGTATTCCTGATTTTATCCGTGGATTTTATTGTTTTGAATGTTTTTTATCAGGGAACATTTAATTTGTGCTTGCCAACACTAATTGGCTCCGCATGCAGACACACTTTCTACGTATTCATATTTTCTAGGTAGAAAGCTAGAGGAACTGCCGCAAACAATCATGATATTTCTGTTTGTATCGATGACATTTTATGCACTTGCCTAACGAAAAGCCTTTGCTTTTCTCCAAAACCATTTTTAATCTGATTTTCTCGGTCCATTGCATATGAATTCCACACCAGTTTGTCCGGATATGACTGGATGAAACCGGAAATATCCGGTATTGTTTTGGCTAACTCAATCCCAGATATTGCTACAGCTTCTGTGTTTGTGTATTCCTGATATTATCCACGGACTTTATTATTTTGAATGTTTTTTTTATCAGGGAACATTTAATTTTGTGCTTGGAATCACCAATTGGTTCCACATGGAGACACCAGCTCTACATGCTTTTATTTTCTAGGGAGAAAGCTAGAGGAACTGCGGCAAACAACATGATATTTCTGTTTGTATCGGTGGTATTTTATGCACTTGCCTAACGAAAAGACTTTGCTTTTCTCCAAAACCATTTTTAATGTGATTTTTCTCGTTCCATTGCATATGAATTTCACACGACTTTGTCCAGCTATGACTGGATGAAACTGGAAATACCTGGTTTTGTTTTGGCTAACTCAATCCGAAATATTGTGAAAGCCTCTGTGTTTGTGTTTGCGGGATATTATCAATGGACTTTCTAGTTTTGAATGCTTTTATCAGGGAACATTTAATTTTGTACCGTTGAAGACTAATTGGTTCATCATGGGAACAGGAGCTCTACACATTCGTATTTTCGGGGGAGAAAACTAGACGAACTGCGGCAAACAAACATGATATTTATGTTGGTATAGATGACATTTTATGCACTTGCCTAACGAAAATACTTTGCCTTTCTCCAAAACAATTTTTACTCTGATTTTCTCGGTCCATTGCATACGAATGCCACACCACTTTGTACGGATATGACTGGATGTAACCGGAAATATCTGCTTTTGCTTGGCTAACTCAATCCCAGATATTGCTACAGCCTCTGTGTTTGTGTTTTCTGGATATTATCAACGGACTTTATTGTTTTGAATGTTTTTTATCAGGGAACATTTAGTTTTGTGCTTGGAAACACTACTTCATTCCACATGGAGACACCATCTCTACACATTCGTATTTTCTAGGGAGAAAGCTAGAGGAACAGCGGCAAACAATCATGATATTTCTGTTTGTATCGATGGCATTTCATGCACTTATCTAAAGCAAAGACTTTGCTTTTCTCCAAACCATTTTTACTGTGATTTTCTCGGTCCACTGCATACAAATTCCACACCAGTTTGTCCGGATATGACTGGATGAAACCGGAAATATCCAGTTTTGTTTTGGATAACTCAATCCCAGATATTGCTACAGCCTTTGTGTTTGTCTCTACCTGGTATTATCCACGGACTTCATTGTTTTGAATTTTTTTAATCAGGAAACATTTAAGTTTAATCTTCGAAACACTAATTGTTTCCACATGGAGATTCCAGCTCTACACATTCGTATTTTCTAGGGAGAAACCTAGAGGAACTGGGGCAAACAAACATGATGTTGCTGTTTGTATAGATGACATTTTATGCACTTGCCTAACGAAAACTCTTTGCTTTTCTCTAAAACCTTTTTTACTGTGATTTTCTTGGTCCATTGCATAGGAATTCCAAACCACGTTTTCCGTATATGACTGGATGAAACCAGAAATATCCGGTTGTGTTTTGCTAACTCAATGCAAAATATGTTGAAAGCCTCTGTGTTTGTGTTTTCTGGATATTATCGATGGACTTTATTGTTTTGAATATTTTTATCAGGGAACATTTAATTTTGTAACGTAGAAACACTAAAGGTTCATCATGGGGACAGCAGCTCTACACATTCGTATTTTCTAGGGAGAAAGCTAGAGGAACGGCGGCAAACAAACATGATATTTCTGTTTGTATAGATGACATTTTATGCACTTTTCTAACGAAAAGACTTTGTTTTTCTCCAAAACCATTTTTAATGTGATTTTCTCTGTCCATTGCATACGAATTCCACACCAGTTTGTCCGGATATGACTGGATGAAACCGGAAATATCCGGGTTTTTTTTGGCTAACTCAATCCCAGATATTGCTACAGCCTGTGTGTTTGTGTATTCCTGATTTTATCCGTGGATTTTATTGTTTTGAATGTTTTTTATCAGGGAACATTTAATTTGTGCTTGCCAACACTAATTGGCTCCGCATGCAGACACACTTTCTACGTATTCATATTTTCTAGGTAGAAAGCTAGAGGAACTGCCGCAAACAATCATGATATTTCTGTTTGTATCGATGACATTTTATGCACTTGCCTAACGAAAAGCCTTTGCTTTTCTCCAAAACCATTTTTAATCTGATTTTCTCGGTCCATTGCATATGAATTCCACACCAGTTTGTCCGGATATGACTGGATGAAACCGGAAATATCCGGTATTGTTTTGGCTAACTCAATCCCAGATATTGCTACAGCTTCTGTGTTTGTGTATTCCTGATATTATCCACGGACTTTATTATTTTGAATGTTTTTTTTATCAGGGAACATTTAATTTTGTGCTTGGAATCACCAATTGGTTCCACATGGAGACACCAGCTCTACATGCTTTTATTTTCTAGGGAGAAAGCTAGAGGAACTGCGGCAAACAACATGATATTTCTGTTTGTATCGGTGGTATTTTATGCACTTGCCTAACGAAAAGACTTTGCTTTTCTCCAAAACCATTTTTAATGTGATTTTTCTCGTTCCATTGCATATGAATTTCACACGACTTTGTCCAGCTATGACTGGATGAAACTGGAAATACCTGGTTTTGTTTTGGCTAACTCAATCCGAAATATTGTGAAAGCCTCTGTGTTTGTGTTTGCGGGATATTATCAATGGACTTTCTAGTTTTGAATGCTTTTATCAGGGAACATTTAATTTTGTACCGTTGAAGACTAATTGGTTCATCATGGGAACAGGAGCTCTACACATTCGTATTTTCGGGGGAGAAAACTAGACGAACTGCGGCAAACAAACATGATATTTATGTTGGTATAGATGACATTTTATGCACTTGCCTAACGAAAATACTTTGCCTTTCTCCAAAACAATTTTTACTCTGATTTTCTCGGTCCATTGCATACGAATGCCACACCACTTTGTACGGATATGACTGGATGTAACCGGAAATATCTGCTTTTGCTTGGCTAACTCAATCCCAGATATTGCTACAGCCTCTGTGTTTGTGTTTTCTGGATATTATCAACGGACTTTATTGTTTTGAATGTTTTTTATCAGGGAACATTTAGTTTTGTGCTTGGAAACACTACTTCATTCCACATGGAGACACCATCTCTACACATTCGTATTTTCTAGGGAGAAAGCTAGAGGAACAGCGGCAAACAATCATGATATTTCTGTTTGTATCGATGGCATTTCATGCACTTATCTAAAGCAAAGACTTTGCTTTTCTCCAAACCATTTTTACTGTGATTTTCTCGGTCCACTGCATACAAATTCCACACCAGTTTGTCCGGATATGACTGGATGAAACCGGAAATATCCAGTTTTGTTTTGGATAACTCAATCCCAGATATTGCTACAGCCTTTGTGTTTGTCTCTACCTGGTATTATCCACGGACTTTATTGTTTTGAATTTTTTTAATCAGGAAACATTTAAGTTTAATCTTCGAAACACTAATTGTTTCCACATGGAGATTCCAGCTCTACACATTCGTATTTTCTAGGGAGAAACCTAGAGGAACTGGGGCAAACAAACATGATGTTGCTGTTTGTATAGATGACATTTTATGCACTTGCCTAACGAAAACTCTTTGCTTTTCTCTAAAACCTTTTTTACTGTGATTTTCTTGGTCCATTGCATAGGAATTCCAAACCACGTTTTCCGTATATGACTGGATGAAACCAGAAATATCCGGTTGTGTTTTGCTAACTCAATGCAAAATATGTTGAAAGCCTCTGTGTTTGTGTTTTCTGGATATTATCGATGGACTTTATTGTTTTGAATATTTTTATCAGGGAACATTTAATTTTGTAACGTAGAAACACTAAAGGTTCATCATGGGGACAGCAGCTCTACACATTCGTATTTTCTAGGGAGAAAGCTAGAGGAACGGCGGCAAACAAACATGATATTTCTGTTTGTATAGATGACATTTTATGCACTTTTCAAACGAAAAGACTTTGTTTTTCTCCAAAACCATTTTTAATGTGATTTTTCTCGTTCCATTGCATATGAATTTCACACGACTTTGTCCAGCTATGACTGGATGAAACTGGAAATACCTGGTTTTGTTTTGGCTAACTCAATCCGAAATATTGTGAAAGCCTCTGTGTTTGTGTTTGCGGGATATTATCAATGGACTTTCTAGTTTTGAATGCTTTTATCAGGGAACATTTAATTTTGTACCGTTGAAGACTAATTGGTTCATCATGGGAACAGGAGCTCTACACATTCGTATTTTCGGGGGAGAAAACTAGACGAACTGCGGCAAACAAACATGATATTTATGTTGGTATAGATGACATTTTATGCACTTGCCTAACGAAAATACTTTGCCTTTCTCCAAAACAATTTTTACTCTGATTTTCTCGGTCCATTGCATACGAATGCCACACCACTTTGTACGGATATGACTGGATGTAACCGGAAATATCTGCTTTTGCTTGGCTAACTCAATCCCAGATATTGCTACAGCCTCTGTGTTTGTGTTTTCTGGATATTATCAACGGACTTTATTGTTTTGAATGTTTTTTATCAGGGAACATTTAGTTTTGTGCTTGGAAACACTACTTCATTCCACATGGAGACACCATCTCTACACATTCGTATTTTCTAGGGAGAAAGCTAGAGGAACAGCGGCAAACAATCATGATATTTCTGTTTGTATCGATGGCATTTCATGCACTTATCTAAAGCAAAGACTTTGCTTTTCTCCAAACCATTTTTACTGTGATTTTCTCGGTCCACTGCATACAAATTCCACACCAGTTTGTCCGGATATGACTGGATGAAACCGGAAATATCCAGTTTTGTTTTGGATAACTCAATCCCAGATATTGCTACAGCCTTTGTGTTTGTCTCTACCTGGTATTATCCACGGACTTCATTGTTTTGAATTTTTTTAATCAGGAAACATTTAAGTTTAATCTTCGAAACACTAATTGTTTCCACATGGAGATTCCAGCTCTACACATTCGTATTTTCTAGGGAGAAACCTAGAGGAACTGGGGCAAACAAACATGATGTTGCTGTTTGTATAGATGACATTTTATGCACTTGCCTAACGAAAACTCTTTGCTTTTCTCTAAAACCTTTTTTACTGTGATTTTCTTGGTCCATTGCATAGGAATTCCAAACCACGTTTTCCGTATATGACTGGATGAAACCAGAAATATCCGGTTGTGTTTTGCTAACTCAATGCAAAATATGTTGAAAGCCTCTGTGTTTGTGTTTTCTGGATATTATCGATGGACTTTATTGTTTTGAATATTTTTATCAGGGAACATTTAATTTTGTAACGTAGAAACACTAAAGGTTCATCATGGGGACAGCAGCTCTACACATTCGTATTTTCTAGGGAGAAAGCTAGAGGAACGGCGGCAAACAAACATGATATTTCTGTTTGTATAGATGACATTTTATGCACTTTTCTAACGAAAAGACTTTGTTTTTCTCCAAAACCATTTTTAATGTGATTTTCTCTGTCCATTGCATACGAATTCCACACCAGTTTGTCCGGATATGACTGGATGAAACCGGAAATATCCGGGTTTTTTTTGGCTAACTCAATCCCAGATATTGCTACAGCCTGTGTGTTTGTGTATTCCTGATTTTATCCGTGGATTTCATTGTTTTGAATGTTTTTTATCAGGGAACATTTAATTTGTGCTTGCCAACACTAATTGGCTCCGCATGCAGACACACTTTCTACGTATTCATATTTTCTAGGTAGAAAGCTAGAGGAACTGCCGCAAACAATCATGATATTTCTGTTTGTATCGATGACATTTTATGCACTTGCCTAACGAAAAGCCTTTGCTTTTCTCCAAAACCATTTTTAATCTGATTTTCTTGGTCCATTGCATATGAATTCCACACCAGTTTCTCCGGATATGACTGGATGAAACCGGAAATATCCGGTATTGTTTTGGCTAACTCAATCCCAGATATTGCTACAGCTTCTGTGTTTGTGTATTCCTGATATTATCCACGGACTTTATTATTTTGAATGTTTTTTTTATCAGGGAACATTTAATTTTGTGCTTGGAATCACCAATTGGTTCCACATGGAGACACCAGCTCTACATGCTTTTATTTTCTAGGGAGAAAGCTAGAGGAACTGCGGCAAACAACATGATATTTCTGTTTGTATCGGTGGTATTTTATGCACTTGCCTAACGAAAAGACTTTGCTTTTCTCCAAAACCATTTTTAATGTGATTTTTCTCGTTCCATTGCATATGAATTTCACACGACTTTGTCCAGCTATGACTGGATGAAACTGGAAATACCTGGTTTTGTTTTGGCTAACTCAATCCGAAATATTGTGAAAGCCTCTGTGTTTGTGTTTGCGGGATATTATCAATGGACTTTCTAGTTTTGAATGCTTTTATCAGGGAACATTTAATTTTGTACCGTTGAAGACTAATTGGTTCATCATGGGAACAGGAGCTCTACACATTCGTATTTTCGGGGGATAAAACTAGACGAACTGCGGCAAACAAACATGATATTTATGTTGGTATAGATGACATTTTATGCACTTGCCTAATGAAAATACTTTGCCTTTCTCCAAAACAATTTTTACTCTGATTTTCTCGGTCCATTGCATACGAATGCCACACCACTTTGTACGGATATGACTGGATGTAACCGGAAATATCTGCTTTTGCTTGGCTAACTCAATCCCAGATATTGCTACAGCCTCTGTGTTTGTGTTTTCTGGATATTATCAACGGACTTTATTGTTTTGAATGTTTTTTATCAGGGAACATTTAGTTTTGTGCTTGGAAACACTACTTCATTCCACATGGAGACACCATCTCTACACATTCGTATTTTCTAGGGAGAAAGCTAGAGGAACAGCGGCAAACAATCATGATATTTCTGTTTGTATCGATGGCATTTCATGCACTTATCTAAAGCAAAGACTTTGCTTTTCTCCAAACCATTTTTACTGTGATTTTCTCGGTCCACTGCATACAAATTCCACACCAGTTTGTCCGGATATGACTGGATGAAACCGGAAATATCCAGTTTTGTTTTGGATAACTCAATCCCAGATATTGCTACAGCCTTTGTGTTTGTCTCTACCTGGTATTATCCACGGACTTCATTGTTTTGAATTTTTTTAATCAGGAAACATTTAAGTTTAATCTTCGAAACACTAATTGTTTCCACATGGAGATTCCAGCTCTACACATTCGTATTTTCTAGGGAGAAACCTAGAGGAACTGGGGCAAACAAACATGATGTTGCTGTTTGTATAGATGACATTTTATGCACTTGCCTAACGAAAACTCTTTGCTTTTCTCTAAAACCTTTTTTACTGTGATTTTCTTGGTCCATTGCATAGGAATTCCAAACCACGTTTTCCGTATATGACTGGATGAAACCAGAAATATCCGGTTGTGTTTTGCTAACTCAATGCAAAATATGTTGAAAGCCTCTGTGTTTGTGTTTTCTGGATATTATCGATGGACTTTATTGTTTTGAATATTTTTATCAGGGAACATTTAATTTTGTAACGTAGAAACACTAAAGGTTCATCATGGGGACAGCAGCTCTACACATTCGTATTTTCTAGGGAGAAAGCTAGAGGAACGGCGGCAAACAAACATGATATTTCTGTTTGTATAGATGACATTTTATGCACTTTTCTAACGAAAAGACTTTGTTTTTCTCCAAAACCATTTTAATGTGATTTTCTCTGTCCATTGCATACGAATTCCACACCAGTTTGTCCGGATATGACTGGATGAAACCGGAAATATCCGGGTTTTTTTTGGCTAACTCAATCCCAGATATTGCTACAGCCTGTGTGTTTGTGTATTCCTGATTTTATCCATGGATTTTATTGTTTTGAATGTTTTTTATCAGGGAACATTTAATTTGTGCTTGCAAACACTAATTGGCTCCGCATGCAGACACACTTTCTACGTATTCATATTTTCTAGGTAGAAAGCTAGAGGAACTGCCGCAAACAATCATGATATTTCTGTTTGTATCGATGACATTTTATGCACTTGCCTAACGAAAAGCCTTTGCTTTTCTCCAAAACCATTTTTAATCTGATTTTCTTGGTCCATTGCATATGAATTCCACACCAGTTTCTCCGGATATGACTGGATGAAACCGGAAATATCCGGTATTGTTTTGGCTAACTCAATCCCAGATATTGCTACAGCTTCTGTGTTTGTGTATTCCTGATATTATCCACGGACTTTATTATTTTGAATGTTTTTTTTATCAGGGAACATTTAATTTTGTGCTTGGAATCACCAATTGGTTCCACATGGAGACACCAGCTCTACATGCTTTTATTTTCTAGGGAGAAAGCTAGAGGAACTGCGGCAAACAACATGATATTTCTGTTTGTATCGGTGGTATTTTATGCACTTGCCTAACGAAAAGACTTTGCTTTTCTCCAAAACCATTTTTAATGTGATTTTTCTCGTTCCATTGCATATGAATTTCACACGACTTTGTCCAGCTATGACTGGATGAAACTGGAAATACCTGGTTTTGTTTTGGCTAACTCAATCCGAAATATTGTGAAAGCCTCTGTGTTTGTGTTTGCGGGATATTATCAATGGACTTTCTAGTTTTGAATGCTTTTATCAGGGAACATTTAATTTTGTACCGTTGAAGACTAATTGGTTCATCATGGGAACAGGAGCTCTACACATTCGTATTTTCGGGGGAGAAAACTAGACGAACTGCGGCAAACAAACATGATATTTATGTTGGTATAGATGACATTTTATGCACTTGCCTAACGAAAATACTTTGCCTTTCTCCAAAACAATTTTTACTCTGATTTTCTCGGTCCATTGCATACGAATGCCACACCACTTTGTACGGATATGACTGGATGTAACCGGAAATATCTGCTTTTGCTTGGCTAACTCAATCCCAGATATTGCTACAGCCTCTGTGTTTGTGTTTTCTGGATATTATCAACGGACTTTATTGTTTTGAATGTTTTTTATCAGGGAACATTTAGTTTTGTGCTTGGAAACACTACTTCATTCCACATGGAGACACCATCTCTACACATTCGTATTTTCTAGGGAGAAAGCTAGAGGAACAGCGGCAAACAATCATGATATTTCTGTTTGTATCGATGGCATTTCATGCACTTATCTAAAGCAAAGACTTTGCTTTTCTCCAAACCATTTTTACTGTGATTTTCTCGGTCCACTGCATACAAATTCCACACCAGTTTGTCCGGATATGACTGGATGAAACCGGAAATATCCAGTTTTGTTTTGGATAACTCAATCCCAGATATTGCTACAGCCTTTGTGTTTGTCTCTACCTGGTATTATCCACGGACTTTATTGTTTTGAATTTTTTTAATCAGGAAACATTTAAGTTTAATCTTCGAAACACTAATTGTTTCCACATGGAGATTCCAGCTCTACACATTCGTATTTTCTAGGGAGAAACCTAGAGGAACTGGGGCAAACAAACATGATGTTGCTGTTTGTATAGATGACATTTTATGCACTTGCCTAACGAAAACTCTTTGCTTTTCTCTAAAACCTTTTTTACTGTGATTTTCTTGGTCCATTGCATAGGAATTCCAAACCACGTTTTCCGTATATGACTGGATGAAACCAGAAATATCCGGTTGTGTTTTGCTAACTCAATGCAAAATATGTTGAAAGCCTCTGTGTTTGTGTTTTCTGGATATTATCGATGGACTTTATTGTTTTGAATATTTTTATCAGGGAACATTTAATTTTGTAACGTAGAAACACTAAAGGTTCATCATGGGGACAGCAGCTCTACACATTCGTATTTTCTAGGGAGAAAGCTAGAGGAACGGCGGCAAACAAACATGATATTTCTGTTTGTATAGATGACATTTTATGCACTTTTCTAACGAAAAGACTTTGTTTTTCTCCAAAACCATTTTTAATGTGATTTTCTCTGTCCATTGCATACGAATTCCACACCAGTTTGTCCGGATATGACTGGATGAAACCGGAAATATCCGGGTTTTTTTTGGCTAACTCAATCCCAGATATTGCTACAGCCTGTGTGTTTGTGTATTCCTGATTTTATCCATGGATTTTATTGTTTTGAATGTTTTTTATCAGGGAACATTTAATTTGTGCTTGCAAACACTAATTGGCTCCGCATGCAGACACACTTTCTACGTATTCATATTTTCTAGGTAGAAAGCTAGAGGAACTGCCGCAAACAATCATGATATTTCTGTTTGTATCGATGACATTTTATGCACTTGCCTAACGAAAAGCCTTTGCTTTTCTCCAAAACCATTTTTAATCTGATTTTCTTGGTCCATTGCATATGAATTCCACACCAGTTTCTCCGGATATGACTGGATGAAACCGGAAATATCCGGTATTGTTTTGGCTAACTCAATCCCAGATATTGCTACAGCTTCTGTGTTTGTGTATTCCTGATATTATCCACGGACTTTATTATTTTGAATGTTTTTTTTATCAGGGAACATTTAATTTTGTGCTTGGAATCACCAATTGGTTCCACATGGAGACACCAGCTCTACATGCTTTTATTTTCTAGGGAGAAAGCTAGAGGAACTGCGGCAAACAACATGATATTTCTGTTTGTATCGGTGGTATTTTATGCACTTGCCTAACGAAAAGACTTTGCTTTTCTCCAAAACCATTTTTAATGTGATTTTTCTCGTTCCATTGCATATGAATTTCACACGACTTTGTCCAGCTATGACTGGATGAAACTGGAAATACCTGGTTTTGTTTTGGCTAACTCAATCCGAAATATTGTGAAAGCCTCTGTGTTTGTGTTTGCGGGATATTATCAATGGACTTTCTAGTTTTGAATGCTTTTATCAGGGAACATTTAATTTTGTACCGTTGAAGACTAATTGGTTCATCATGGGAACAGGAGCTCTACACATTCGTATTTTCGGGGGAGAAAACTAGACGAACTGCGGCAAACAAACATGATATTTATGTTGGTATAGATGACATTTTATGCACTTGCCTAACGAAAATACTTTGCCTTTCTCCAAAACAATTTTTACTCTGATTTTCTCGGTCCATTGCATACGAATGCCACACCACTTTGTACGGATATGACTGGATGTAACCGGAAATATCTGCTTTTGCTTGGCTAACTCAATCCCAGATATTGCTACAGCCTCTGTGTTTGTGTTTTCTGGATATTATCAACGGACTTTATTGTTTTGAATGTTTTTTATCAGGGAACATTTAGTTTTGTGCTTGGAAACACTACTTCATTCCACATGGAGACACCATCTCTACACATTCGTATTTTCTAGGGAGAAAGCTAGAGGAACAGCGGCAAACAATCATGATATTTCTGTTTGTATCGATGGCATTTCATGCACTTATCTAAAGCAAAGACTTTGCTTTTCTCCAAACCATTTTTACTGTGATTTTCTCGGTCCACTGCATACAAATTCCACACCAGTTTGTCCGGATATGACTGGATGAAACCGGAAATATCCAGTTTTGTTTTGGATAACTCAATCCCAGATATTGCTACAGCCTTTGTGTTTGTCTCTACCTGGTATTATCCACGGACTTTATTGTTTTGAATTTTTTTAATCAGGAAACATTTAAGTTTAATCTTCGAAACACTAATTGTTTCCACATGGAGATTCCAGCTCTACACATTCGTATTTTCTAGGGAGAAACCTAGAGGAACTGGGGCAAACAAACATGATGTTGCTGTTTGTATAGATGACATTTTATGCACTTGCCTAACGAAAACTCTTTGCTTTTCTCTAAAACCTTTTTTACTGTGATTTTCTTGGTCCATTGCATAGGAATTCCAAACCACGTTTTCCGTATATGACTGGATGAAACCAGAAATATCCGGTTGTGTTTTGCTAACTCAATGCAAAATATGTTGAAAGCCTCTGTGTTTGTGTTTTCTGGATATTATCGATGGACTTTATTGTTTTGAATATTTTTATCAGGGAACATTTAATTTTGTAACGTAGAAACACTAAAGGTTCATCATGGGGACAGCAGCTCTACACATTCGTATTTTCTAGGGAGAAAGCTAGAGGAACGGCGGCAAACAAACATGATATTTCTGTTTGTATAGATGACATTTTATGCACTTTTCTAACGAAAAGACTTTGTTTTTCTCCAAAACCATTTTTAATGTGATTTTCTCTGTCCATTGCATACGAATTCCACACCAGTTTGTCCGGATATGACTGGATGAAACCGGAAATATCCGGGTTTTTTTTGGCTAACTCAATCCCAGATATTGCTACAGCCTGTGTGTTTGTGTATTCCTGATTTTATCCGTGGATTTTATTGTTTTGAATGTTTTTTATCAGGGAACATTTAATTTGTGCTTGCCAACACTAATTGGCTCCGCATGCAGACACACTTTCTACGTATTCATATTTTCTAGGTAGAAAGCTAGAGGAACTGCCGCAAACAATCATGATATTTCTGTTTGTATCGATGACATTTTATGCACTTGCCTAACGAAAAGCCTTTGCTTTTCTCCAAAACCATTTTTAATCTGATTTTCTCGGTCCATTGCATATGAATTCCACACCAGTTTCTCCGGATATGACTGGATGAAACCGGAAATATCCGGTATTGTTTTGGCTAACTCAATCCCAGATATTGCTACAGCTTCTGTGTTTGTGTATTCCTGATATTATCCACGGACTTTATTATTTTGAATGTTTTTTTATCAGGGAACATTTAATTTTGTGCTTGGAATCACCAATTGGTTCCACATGGAGACACCAGCTCTACATGCTTTTATTTTCTAGGGAGAAAGCTAGAGGAACTGCGGCAAACAACATGATATTTCTGTTTGTATCGGTGGTATTTTATGCACTTGCCTAACGAAAAGACTTTGCTTTTCTCCAAAACCATTTTTAATGTGATTTTTCTCGTTCCATTGCATATGAATTTCACACGACTTTGTCCAGCTATGACTGGATGAAACTGGAAATACCTGGTTTTGTTTTGGCTAACTCAATCCGAAATATTGTGAAAGCCTCTGTGTTTGTGTTTGCGGGATATTATCAATGGACTTTCTAGTTTTGAATGTTTTTATCAGGGAACATTTAATTTTGTACCGTTGAAGACTAATTGGTTCATCATGGGAACAGGAGCTCTACACATTCGTATTTTCGGGGGAGAAAACTAGACGAACTGCGGCAAACAAACATGATATTTATGTTGGTATAGATGACATTTTATGCACTTGCCTAACGAAAATATTTTGCCTTTCTCCAAAACAATTTTTACTCTGATTTTCTCGGTCCATTGCATACGAATGCCACACCACTTTGTACGGATATGACTGGATGTAACCGGAAATATCTGCTTTTGCTTGGCTAACTCAATCCCAGATATTGCTACAGCCTCTGTGTTTGTGTTTTCTGGATATTATCAACGGACTTTATTGTTTTGAATGTTTTTTATCAGGGAACATTTAGTTTTGTGCTTGGAAACACTACTTCATTCCACATGGAGACACCATCTCTACACATTCGTATTTTCTAGGGAGAAAGCTAGAGGAACAGTGGCAAACAATCATGATATTTCTGTTTGTATCGATGGCATTTCATGCACTTATCTAAAGCAAAGACTTTGCTTTTCTCCAAACCATTTTTACTGTGATTTTCTCGGTCCACTGCATACAAATTCCACACCAGTTTGTCCGGATATGACTGGATGAAACCGGAAATATCCAGTTTTGTTTTGGATAACTCAATCCCAGATATTGCTACAGCCTTTGTGTTTGTCTCTACCTGGTATTATCCACGGACTTTATTGTTTTGAATTTTTTTAATCAGGAAACATTTCAGTTTAATCTTCGAAACACTAATTGTTTCCACATGGAGATTCCAGCTCTACACATTCGTATTTTCTAGGGAGAAACCTAGAGGAACTGGGGCAAACAAACATGATGTTGCTGTTTGTATAGATGACATTTTATGCACTTGCCTAACGAAAACTCTTTGCTTTTCTCTAAAACCTTTTTTACTGTGATTTTCTTGGTCCATTGCATAGGAATTCCAAACCACGTTTTCCGTATATGACTGGATGAAACCAGAAATATCCGGTTGTGTTTTGCTAACTCAATGCAAAATATGTTGAAAGCCTCTGTGTTTGTGTTTTCTGGATATTATCGATGGACTTTATTGTTTTGAATATTTTTATCAGGGAACATTTAATTTTGTAACGTAGAAACACTAAAGGTTCATCATGGGGACAGCAGCTCTACACATTCGTATTTTCTAGGGAGAAAGCTAGAGGAACGGCGGCAAACAAACATGATATTTCTGTTTGTATAGATGACATTTTATGCACTTTTCTAACGAAAAGACTTTGTTTTTCTCCAAAACCATTTTTAATGTGATTTTCTCTGTCCATTGCATACGAATTCCACACCAGTTTGTCCGGATATGACTGGATGAAACCGGAAATATCCGGGGTTTTTTTGGCTAACTCAATCCCAGATATTGCTACAGCCTGTGTGTTTATGTATTCCTGATTTTATCCGTGGATTTCATTGTTTTGAATGTTTTTTATCAGGGAACATTTAATTTGTGCTTGCAAACACTAATTGGCTCCGCATGCAGACACACTTTCTACGTATTCATATTTTCTAGGTAGAAAGCTAGAGGAACTGCCGCAAACAATCATGATATTTCTGTTTGTATCGATGACATTTTATGCACTTGCCTAATGAAAAGCCTTTGCTTTTCTCCAAAACCATTTTTAATCTGATTTTCTCGGTCCATTGCATATGAATTCCACACCAGTTTCTCCGGATATGACTGGATGAAACCGGAAATATCCGGTATTGTTTTGGCTAACTCAATCCCAGATATTGCTACAGCTTCTGTGTTTGTGTATTCCTGATATTATCCACGGACTTTATTATTTTGAATGTTTTTTATCAGGGAACATTTAATTTTGTGCTTGGACTCACCAATTGGTTCCACATGGAGACACCAGCTCTACATGCTTTTATTTTCTAGGGAGAAAGCTAGAGGAACTGCGGCAAACAACATGATATTTCTGTTTGTATCGGTGGTATTTTATGCACTTGCCTAACGAAAAGACTTTGCTTTTCTCCAAAACCATTTTTAATGTGATTTTTCTCGTTCCATTGCATATGAATTTCACACGACTTTGTCCAGCTATGACTGGATGAAACTGGAAATACCTGGTTTTGTTTTGGCTAACTCAATCCGAAATATTGTGAAAGCCTCTGTGTTTGTGTTTGCGGGATATTATCAATGGACTTTCTAGTTTTGAATGCTTTTATCAGGGAACATTTAATTTTGTACCGTTGAAGACTAATTGGTTCATCATGGGAACAGGAGCTCTACACATTCGTATTTTCGGGGGAGAAAACTAGACGAACTGCGGCAAACAAACAGGATATTTATGTTGGTATAGATGACATTTTATGCACTTGCCTAACGAAAATACTTTGCCTTTCTCCAAAACAATTTTTACTCTGATTTTCTCGGTCCATTGCATACGAATGCCACACCACTTTGTACGGATATGACTGGATGTAACCGGAAATATCTGCTTTTGCTTGGCTAACTCAATCCCAGATATTGCTACAGCCTCTGTGTTTGTGTTTTCTGGATATTATCAACGGACTTTATTGTTTTGAATGTTTTTTATCAGGGAACATTTAGTTTTGTGCTTGGAAACACTACTTCATTCCACATGGAGACACCATCTCTACACATTCGTATTTTCTAGGGAGAAAGCTAGAGGAACAGCGGCAAACAATCATGATATTTCTGTTTGTATCGATGGCATTTCATGCACTTATCTAAAGCAAAGACTTTGCTTTTCTCCAAACCATTTTTACTGTGATTTTCTCGGTCCACTGCATACAAATTCCACACCAGTTTGTCCGGATATGACTGGATGAAACCGGAAATATCCAGTTTTGTTTTGGATAACTCAATCCCAGATATTGCTACAGCCTTTGTGTTTGTCTCTACCTGGTATTATCCACGGACTTTATTGTTTTGAATTTTTTTAATCAGGAAACATTTAAGTTTAATCTTCGAAACACTAATTGTTTCCACATGGAGATTCCAGCTCTACACATTCGTATTTTCTAGGGAGAAACCTAGAGGAACTGGGGCAAACAAACATGATGTTGCTGTTTGTATAGATGACATTTTATGCACTTGCCTAACGAAAACTCTTTGCTTTTCTCTAAAACCTTTTTTACTGTGATTTTCTTGGTCCATTGCATAGGAATTCCAAACCACGTTTTCCGTATATGACTGGATGAAACCAGAAATATCCGGTTGTGTTTTGCTAACTCAATGCAAAATATGTTGAAAGCCTCTGTGTTTGTGTTTTCTGGATATTATCGATGGACTTTATTGTTTTGAATATTTTTATCAGGGAACATTTAATTTTGTAACGTAGAAACACTAAAGGTTCATCATGGGGACAGCAGCTCTACACATTCGTATTTTCTAGGGAGAAAGCTAGAGGAACGGCGGCAAACAAACATGATATTTCTGTTTGTATAGATGACATTTTATGCACTTTTCTAACGAAAAGACTTTGTTTTTCTCCAAAACCATTTTTAATGTGATTTTCTCTGTCCATTGCATACGAATTCCACACCAGTTTGTCCGGATATGACTGGATGAAACCGGAAATATCCGGGTTTTTTTTGGCTAACTCAATCCCAGATATTGCTACAGCCTGTGTGTTTGTGTATTCCTGATTTTATCCGTGGATTTTATTGTTTTGTATGTTTTTTATCAGGGAACATTTAATTTGTGCTTGCCAACACTAATTGGCTCCGCATGCAGACACACTTTCTACGTATTCATATTTTCTAGGTAGAAAGCTAGAGGAACTGCCGCAAACAATCATGATATTTCTGTTTGTATCGATGACATTTTATGCACTTGCCTAACGAAAAGCCTTTGCTTTTCTCCAAAACCATTTTTAATCTGATTTTCTCGGTCCATTGCATATGAATTCCACACCAGTTTCTCCGGATATGACTGGATGAAACCGGAAATATCCGGTATTGTTTTGGCTAACTCAATCCCAGATATTGCTACAGCTTCTGTGTTTGTGTATTCCTGATATTATCCACGGACTTTATTATTTTGAATGTTTTTTTTATCAGGGAACATTTAATTTTGTGCTTGGAATCACCAATTGGTTCCACATGGAGACACCAGCTCTACATGCTTTTATTTTCTAGGGAGAAAGCTAGAGGAACTGCGGCAAACAACATGATATTTCTGTTTGTATCGGTGGTATTTTATGCACTTGCCTAACGAAAAGACTTTGCTTTTCTCCAAAACCATTTTTAATGTGATTTTTCTCGTTCCATTGCATATGAATTTCACACGACTTTGTCCAGCTATGACTGGATGAAACTGGAAATACCTGGTTTTGTTTTGGCTAACTCAATCCGAAATATTGTGAAAGCCTCTGTGTTTGTGTTTGCGGGATATTATCAATGGACTTTCTAGTTTTGAATGTTTTTATCAGGGAACATTTAATTTTGTACCGTTGAAGACTAATTGGTTCATCATGGGAACAGGAGCTCTACACATTCGTATTTTCAGGGGAGAAAACTAGACGAACTGCGGCAAACAAACATGATATTTATGTTGGTATAGATTACATTTTATGCACTTGCCTAACGAAAATACTTTGCCTTTCTCCAAAACAATTTTTACTCTGATTTTCTCGGTCCATTGCATACGAATGCCACACCACTTTGTACGGATATGACTGGATGTAACCGGAAATATCTGCTTTTGCTTGGCTAACTCAATCCCAGATATTGCTACAGCCTCTGTGTTTGTGTTTTCTGGATATTATCAACGGACTTTATTGTTTTGAATGTTTTTTTATCAGGGAACATTTAGTTTTGTGCTTGGAAACACTACTTCATTCCACATGGAGACACCATCTCTACACATTCGTATTTTCTAGGGAGAAAGCTAGAGGAACAGCGGCAAACAATCATGATATTTCTGTTTGTATCGATGGCATTTCATGCACTTATCTAAAGCAAAGACTTTGCTTTTCTCCAAACCATTTTTACTGTGATTTTCTCGGTCCACTGCATACAAATTCCACACCAGTTTGTCCGGATATGACTGGATGAAACCGGAAATATCCAGTTTTGTTTTGGATAACTCAATCCCAGATATTGCTACAGCCTTTGTGTTTGTCTCTACCTGGTATTATCCACGGACTTTATTGTTTTGAATTTTTTTAATCAGGAAACATTTAAGTTTAATCTTCGAAACACTAATTGTTTCCACATGGAGATTCCAGCTCTACACATTCGTATTTTCTAGGGAGAAACCTAGAGGAACTGGGGCAAACAAACATGATGTTGCTGTTTGTATAGATGACATTTTATGCACTTGCCTAACGAAAACTCTTTGCTTTTCTCTAAAACCTTTTTTACTGTGATTTTCTTGGTCCATTGCATAGGAATTCCAAACCACGTTTTCCGTATATGACTGGATGAAACCAGAAATATCCGGTTGTGTTTTGCTAACTCAATGCAAAATATGTTGAAAGCCTCTGTGTTTGTGTTTTCTGGATATTATCGATGGACTTTATTGTTTTGAATATTTTTATCAGGGAACATTTAATTTTGTAACGTAGAAACACTAAAGGTTCATCATGGGGACAGCAGCTCTACACATTCGTATTTTCTAGGGAGAAAGCTAGAGGAACGGCGGCAAACAAACATGATATTTCTGTTTGTATAGATGACATTTTATGCACTTTTCTAACGAAAAGACTTTGTTTTTCTCCAAAACCATTTTTAATGTGATTTTCTCTGTCCATTGCATACGAATTCCACACCAGTTTGTCCGGATATGACTGGATGAAACCGGAAATATCCGGGTTTTTTTTGGCTAACTCAATCCCAGATATTGCTACAGCCTGTGTGTTTGTGTATTCCTGATTTTATCCATGGATTTTATTGTTTTGAATGTTTTTTATCAGGGAACATTTAATTTGTGCTTGCCAACACTAATTGGCTCCGCATGCAGACACACTTTCTACGTATTCATATTTTCTAGGTAGAAAGCTAGAGGAACTGCCGCAAACAATCATGATATTTCTGTTTGTATCGATGACATTTTATGCACTTGCCTAACGAAAAGCCTTTGCTTTTCTCCAAAACCATTTTTAATCTGATTTTCTCGGTCCATTGCATATGAATTCCACACCAGTTTCTCCGGATATGACTGGATGAAACCGGAAATATCCGGTATTGTTTTGGCTAACTCAATCCCAGATATTGCTACAGCTTCTGTGTTTGTGTATTCCTGATATTATCCACGGACTTTATTATTTTGAATGTTTTTTTTATCAGGGAACATTTAATTTTGTGCTTGGAATCACCAATTGGTTCCACATGGAGACACCAGCTCTACATGCTTTTATTTTCTAGGGAGAAAGCTAGAGGAACTGCGGCAAACAACATGATATTTCTGTTTGTATCGGTGGTATTTTATGCACTTGCCTAACGAAAAGACTTTGCTTTTCTCCAAAACCATTTTTAATGTGATTTTTCTCGTTCCATTGCATATGAATTTCACACGACTTTGTCCAGCTATGACTGGATGAAACTGGAAATACCTGGTTTTGTTTTGGCTAACTCAATCCGAAATATTGTGAAAGCCTCTGTGTTTGTGTTTGCGGGATATTATCAATGGACTTTCTAGTTTTGAATGTTTTTATCAGGGAACATTTAATTTTGTACCGTTGAAGACTAATTGGTTCATCATGGGAACAGGAGCTCTACACATTCGTATTTTCAGGGGAGAAAACTAGACGAACTGCGGCAAACAAACATGATATTTATGTTGGTATAGATTACATTTTATGCACTTGCCTAACGAAAATACTTTGCCTTTCTCCAAAACAATTTTTACTCTGATTTTCTCGGTCCATTGCATACGAATGCCACACCACTTTGTACGGATATGACTGGATGTAACCGGAAATATCTGCTTTTGCTTGGCTAACTCAATCCCAGATATTGCTACAGCCTCTGTGTTTGTGTTTTCTGGATATTATCAACGGACTTTATTGTTTTGAATGTTTTTTTATCAGGGAACATTTAGTTTTGTGCTTGGAAACACTACTTCATTCCACATGGAGACACCATCTCTACACATTCGTATTTTCTAGGGAGAAAGCTAGAGGAACAGCGGCAAACAATCATGATATTTCTGTTTGTATCGATGGCATTTCATGCACTTATCTAAAGCAAAGACTTTGCTTTTCTCCAAACCATTTTTACTGTGATTTTCTCGGTCCACTGCATACAAATTCCACACCAGTTTGTCCGGATATGACTGGATGAAACCGGAAATATCCAGTTTTGTTTTGGATAACTCAATCCCAGATATTGCTACAGCCTTTGTGTTTGTCTCTACCTGGTATTATCCACGGACTTTATTGTTTTGAATTTTTTTAATCAGGAAACATTTAAGTTTAATCTTCGAAACACTAATTGTTTCCACATGGAGATTCCAGCTCTACACATTCGTATTTTCTAGGGAGAAACCTAGAGGAACTGGGGCAAACAAACATGATGTTGCTGTTTGTATAGATGACATTTTATGCACTTGCCTAACGAAAACTCTTTGCTTTTCTCTAAAACCTTTTTTACTGTGATTTTCTTGGTCCATTGCATAGGAATTCCAAACCACGTTTTCCGTATATGACTGGATGAAACCAGAAATATCCGGTTGTGTTTTGCTAACTCAATGCAAAATATGTTGAAAGCCTCTGTGTTTGTGTTTTCTGGATATTATCGATGGACTTTATTGTTTTGAATATTTTTATCAGGGAACATTTAATTTTGTAACGTAGAAACACTAAAGGTTCATCATGGGGACAGCAGCTCTACACATTCGTATTTTCTAGGGAGAAAGCTAGAGGAACGGCGGCAAACAGACATGATATTTCTGTTTGTATAGATGACATTTTATGCACTTTTCTAACGAAAAGACTTTGTTTTTCTCCAAAACCATTTTTAATGTGATTTTCTCTGTCCATTGCATACGAATTCCACACCAGTTTGTCCGGATATGACTGGATGAAACCGGAAATATCCGGGTTTTTTTTGGCTAACTCAATCCCAGATATTGCTACAGCCTGTGTGTTTGTGTATTCCTGATTTTATCCGTGGATTTCATTGTTTTGAATGTTTTTTATCAGGGAACATTTAATTTGTGCTTGCAAACACTAATTGGCTCCGCATGCAGACACACTTTCTACGTATTCATATTTTCTAGGTAGAAAGCTAGAGGAACTGCCGCAAACAATCATGATATTTCTGTTTGTATCGATGACATTTTATGCACTTGCCTAACGAAAAGCCTTTGCTTTTCTCCAAAACCATTTTTAATCTGATTTTCTCGGTCCATTGCATATGAATTCCACACCAGTTTCTCCGGATATGACTGGATGAAACCGGAAATATCCGGTATTGTTTTGGCTAACTCAATCCCAGATATTGCTACAGCTTCTGTGTTTGTGTATTCCTGATATTATCCACGGACTTTATTATTTTGAATGTTTTTTTTATCAGGGAACATTTAATTTTGTGCTTGGAATCACCAATTGGTTCCACATGGAGACACCAGCTCTACATGCTTTTATTTTCTAGGGAGAAAGCTAGAGGAACTGCGGCAAACAACATGATATTTCTGTTTGTATCGGTGGTATTTTATGCACTTGCCTAACGAAAAGACTTTGCTTTTCTCCAAAACCATTTTTAATGTGATTTTTCTCGTTCCATTGCATATGAATTTCACACGACTTTGTCCAGCTATGACTGGATGAAACTGGAAATACCTGGTTTTGTTTTGGCTAACTCAATCCGAAATATTGTGAAAGCCTCTGTGTTTGTGTTTGCGGGATATTATCAATGGACTTTCTAGTTTTGAATGCTTTTATCAGGGAACATTTAATTTTGTACCGTTGAAGACTAATTGGTTCATCATGGGAACAGGAGCTCTACACATTCGTATTTTCGGGGGAGAAAACTAGACGAACTGCGGCAAACAAACATGATATTTATGTTGGTATAGATGACATTTTATGCACTTGCCTAACGAAAATACTTTGCCTTTCTCCAAAACAATTTTTACTCTGATTTTCTCGGTCCATTGCATACGAATGCCACACCACTTTGTACGGATATGACTGGATGTAACCGGAAATATCTGCTTTTGCTTGGCTAACTCAATCCCAGATATTGCTACAGCCTCTGTGTTTGTGTTTTCTGGATATTATCAACGGACTTTATTGTTTTGAATGTTTTTTATCAGGGAACATTTAGTTTTGTGCTTGGAAACACTACTTCATTCCACATGGAGACACCATCTCTACACATTCGTATTTTCTAGGGAGAAAGCTAGAGGAACAGCGGCAAACAATCATGATATTTCTGTTTGTATCGATGGCATTTCATGCACTTATCTAAAGCAAAGACTTTGCTTTTCTCCAAACCATTTTTACTGTGATTTTCTCGGTCCACTGCATACAAATTCCACACCAGTTTCTCCGGATATGACTGGATGAAACCGGAAATATCCAGTTTTGTTTTGGATAACTCAATCCCAGATATTGCTAGAGCCTTTGTGTTTGTCTCTACCTGGTATTATCCACGGACTTTATTGTTTTGAATTTTTTTAATCAGGAAACATTTAAGTTTAATCTTCGAAACACTAATTGTTTCCACATGGAGATTCCAGCTCTACACATTCGTATTTTCTAGGGAGAAACCTAGAGGAACTGGGGCAAACAAACATGATGTTGCTGTTTGTATAGATGACATTTTATGCACTTGCCTAACGAAAACTCTTTGCTTTTCTCTAAAACCTTTTTTACTGTGATTTTCTTGGTCCATTGCATAGGAATTCCAAACCACGTTTTCCGTATATGACTGGATGAAACCAGAAATATCCGGTTGTGTTTTGCTAACTCAATGCAAAATATGTTGAAAGCCTCTGTGTTTGTGTTTTCTGGATATTATCGATGGACTTTATTGTTTTGAATATTTTTATCAGGGAACATTTAATTTTGTAACGTAGAAACACTAAAGGTTCATCATGGGGACAGCAGCTCTACACATTCGTATTTTCTAGGGAGAAAGCTAGAGGAACGGCGGCAAACAGACATGATATTTCTGTTTGTATAGATGACATTTTATGCACTTTTCTAAAGAAAAGACTTTGTTTTTCTCCAAAACCATTTTTAATGTGATTTTCTCTGTCCATTGCATACGAATTCCACACCAGTTTGTCCGGATATGACTGGATGAAACCGGAAATATCCGGGTTTTTTTTGGCTAACTCAATCCCAGATATTGCTACAGCCTGTGTGTTTGTGTATTCCTGATTTTATCCGTGGATTTTATTGTTTTGAATGTTTTTTATCAGGGAACATTTAATTTGTGCTTGCCAACACTAATTGGCTCCGCATGCAGACACACTTTCTACGTATTCATATTTTCTAGGTAGAAAGCTAGAGGAACTGCCGCAAACAATCATGATATTTCTGTTTGTATCGATGACATTTTATGCACTTGCCTAACGAAAAGCCTTTGCTTTTCTCCAAAACCATTTTTAATCTGATTTTCTCGGTCCATTGCATATGAATTCCACACCAGTTTCTCCGGATATGACTGGATGAAACCGGAAATATCCGGTATTGTTTTGGCTAACTCAATCCCAGATATTGCTACAGCTTCTGTGTTTGTGTATTCCTGATATTATCCACGGACTTTATTATTTTGAATGTTTTTTTATCAGGGACCATTTAATTTTGTGCTTGGAATCACCAATTGGTTCCACATGGAGACACCAGCTCTACATGCTTTTATTTTCTAGGGAGAAAGCTAGAGGAACTGCGGCAAACAACATGATATTTCTGTTTGTATCGGTGGTATTTTATGCACTTGCCTAACGAAAAGACTTTGCTTTTCTCCAAAACCATTTTTAATGTGATTTTTCTCGTTCCATTGCATATGAATTTCACACGACTTTGTCCAGCTATGACTGGATGAAACTGGAAATACCTGGTTTTGTTTTGGCTAACTCAATCCGAAATATTGTGAAAGCCTCTGTGTTTGTGTTTGCGGGATATTATCAATGGACTTTCTAGTTTTGAATGTTTTTATCAGGGAACATTTAATTTTGTACCGTTGAAGACTAATTGGTTCATCATGGGAACAGGAGCTCTACACATTCGTATTTTCGGGGGAGAAAACTAGACGAACTGCGGCAAACAAACATGATATTTATGTTGGTATAGATGACATTTTATGCACTTGCCTAACGAAAATACTTTGCCTTTCTCCAAAACAATTTTTACTCTGATTTTCTCGGTCCATTGCATACGAATGCCACACCACTTTGTACGGATATGACTGGATGTAACCGGAAATATCTGCTTTTGCTTGGCTAACTCAATCCCAGATATTGCTACAGCCTCTGTGTTTGTGTTTTCTGGATATTATCAACGGACTTTATTGTTTTGAATGTTTTTTATCAGGGAACATTTAGTTTTGTGCTTGGAAACACTACTTCATTCCACATGGAGACACCATCTCTACACATTCGTATTTTCTAGGGAGAAAGCTAGAGGAACAGCGGCAAACAATCATGATATTTCTGTTTGTATCGATGGCATTTCATGCACTTATCTAAAGCAAAGACTTTGCTTTTCTCCAAACCATTTTTACTGTGATTTTCTCGGTCCACTGCATACAAATTCCACACCAGTTTCTCCGGATATGACTGGATGAAACCGGAAATATCCAGTTTTGTTTTGGATAACTCAATCCCAGATATTGCTAGAGCCTTTGTGTTTGTCTCTACCTGGTATTATCCACGGACTTTATTGTTTTGAATTTTTTTAATCAGGAAACATTTAAGTTTAATCTTCGAAACACTAATTGTTTCCACATGGAGATTCCAGCTCTACACATTCGTATTTTCTAGGGAGAAACCTAGAGGAACTGGGGCAAACAAACATGATGTTGCTGTTTGTATAGATGACATTTTATGCACTTGCCTAACGAAAACTCTTTGCTTTTCTCTAAAACCTTTTTTACTGTGATTTTCTTGGTCCATTGCATAGGAATTCCAAACCACGTTTTCCGTATATGACTGGATGAAACCAGAAATATCCGGTTGTGTTTTGCTAACTCAATGCAAAATATGTTGAAAGCCTCTGTGTTTGTGTTTTCTGGATATTATCGATGGACTTTATTGTTTTGAATATTTTTATCAGGGAACATTTAATTTTGTAACGTAGAAACACTAAAGGTTCATCATGGGGACAGCAGCTCTACACATTCGTATTTTCTAGGGAGAAAGCTAGAGGAACGGCGGCAAACAGACATGATATTTCTGTTTGTATAGATGACATTTTATGCACTTTTCTAACGAAAAGACTTTGTTTTTCTCCAAAACCATTTTTAATGTGATTTTCTCTGTCCATTGCATACGAATTCCACACCAGTTTGTCCGGATATGACTGGATGAAACCGGAAATATCCGGGTTTTTTTTGGCTAACTCAATCCCAGATATTGCTACAGCCTGTGTGTTTGTGTATTCCTGATTTTATCCGTGGATTTTATTGTTTTGAATGTTTTTTATCAGGGAACATTTAATTTGTGCTTGCCAACACTAATTGGCTCCGCATGCAGACACACTTTCTACGTATTCATATTTTCTAGGTAGAAAGCTAGAGGAACTGCCGCAAACAATCATGATATTTCTGTTTGTATCGATGACATTTTATGCACTTGCCTAACGAAAAGCCTTTGCTTTTCTCCAAAACCATTTTTAATCTGATTTTCTCGGTCCATTGCATATGAATTCCACACCAGTTTCTCCGGATATGACTGGATGAAACCGGAAATATCCGGTATTGTTTTGGCTAACTCAATCCCAGATATTGCTACAGCTTCTGTGTTTGTGTATTCCTGATATTATCCACGGACTTTATTATTTTGAATGTTTTTTTATCAGGGACCATTTAATTTTGTGCTTGGAATCACCAATTGGTTCCACATGGAGACACCAGCTCTACATGCTTTTATTTTCTAGGGAGAAAGCTAGAGGAACTGCGGCAAACAACATGATATTTCTGTTTGTATCGGTGGTATTTTATGCACTTGCCTAACGAAAAGACTTTGCTTTTCTCCAAAACCATTTTTAATGTGATTTTTCTCGTTCCATTGCATATGAATTTCACACGACTTTGTCCAGCTATGACTGGATGAAACTGGAAATACCTGGTTTTGTTTTGGCTAACTCAATCCGAAATATTGTGAAAGCCTCTGTGTTTGTGTTTGCGGGATATTATCAATGGACTTTCTAGTTTTGAATGTTTTTATCAGGGAACATTTAATTTTGTACCGTTGAAGACTAATTGGTTCATCATGGGAACAGGAGCTCTACACATTCGTATTTTCGGGGGAGAAAACTAGACGAACTGCGGCAAACAAACATGATATTTATGTTGGTATAGATGACATTTTATGCACTTGCCTAACGAAAATACTTTGCCTTTCTCCAAAACAATTTTTACTCTGATTTTCTCGGTCCATTGCATACGAATGCCACACCACTTTGTACGGATATGACTGGATGTAACCGGAAATATCTGCTTTTGCTTGGCTAACTCAATCCCAGATATTGCTACAGCCTCTGTGTTTGTGTTTTCTGGATATTATCAACGGACTTTATTGTTTTGAATGTTTTTTATCAGGGAACATTTAGTTTTGTGCTTGGAAGCACTACTTCATTCCACATGGAGACACCATCTCTACACATTCGTATTTTCTAGGGAGAAAGCTAGAGGAACAGCGGCAAACAATCGTGATATTTCTGTTTGTATCGATGGCATTTCATGCACTCATCTAAAGCAAAGACTTTGCTTTTCTCCAAACCATTTTTTACTGTGATTTTCTCGGTCCACTGCATACAAATTCCACACCAGTTTGTCCGGATATGACTGGATGAAACCGGAAATATCCAGTTTTGTTTTGGATAACTCAATCCCAGATATTGCTACAGCCTTTGTGTTTGTCTCTACCTGGTATTATCCACGGACTTTATTGTTTTGAATTTTTTTAATCAGGAAACATTTAAGTTTAATCTTCGAAACACTAATTGTTTCCACATGGAGATTCCAGCTCTACACATTCGTATTTTCTAGGGAGAAACCTAGAGGAACTGGGGCAAACAAACATGATGTTGCTGTTTGTATAGATGACATTTTATGCACTTGCCTAATGAAAACTCTTTGCTTTTCTCTAAAACCTTTTTTACTGTGATTTTCTTGGTCCATTGCATAAGAATTCCAAACCACGTTTTCCGTATATGACTGGATGAAACCAGAAATATCCGGTTGTGTTTTGCTAACTCAATGCAAAATATGTTGAAAGCCTCTGTGTTTGTGTTTTCTGGATATTATCGATGGACTTTATTGTTTTGAATATTTTTATCAGGGAACATTTAATTTTGTAACGTAGAAACACTAAAGGTTCATCATGGGGACAGCAGCTCTACACATTCGTATTTTCTAGGGAGAAAGCTAGAGGAACGGCAGCAAACAAACATGATATTTCTGTTTGTATAGATGACATTTTATGCACTTTTCTAACGAAAAGACTTTGTTTTTCTCCAAAACCATTTTTAATGTGATTTTCTCTGTCCATTGCATACGAATTCCACACCAGTTTGTCCGGATATGACTGGATGAAACCGGAAATATCCGGGTTTTTTTTGGCTAACTCAATCCCAGATATTGCTACAGCCTGTGTGTTTGTGTATTCCTGATTTTATCCGTGGATTTTATTGTTTTGAATGTTTTTTATCAGGGAACATTTAATTTGTGCTTGCCAACACTAATTGGCTCCGCATGCAGACACACTTTCTACGTATTCATATTTTCTAGGTAGAAAGCTAGAGGAACTGCCGCAAACAATCATGATATTTCTGTTTGTATCGATGACATTTTATGCACTTGCCTAACGAAAAGCCTTTGCTTTTCTCCAAAACCATTTTTAATCTGATTTTCTCGGTCCATTGCATATGAATTCCACACCAGTTTCTCCGGATATGACTGGATGAAACCGGAAATATCCGGTATTGTTTTGGCTAACTCAATCCCAGATATTGCTACAGCTTCTGTGTTTGTGTATTCCTGATATTATCCACGGACTTTATTATTTTGAATGTTTTTTTTATCAGGGAACATTTAATTTTGTGCTTGGAATCACCAATTGGTTCCACATGGAGACACCAGCTCTACATGCTTTTATTTTCTAGGGAGAAAGCTAGAGGAACTGCGGCAAACAACATGATATTTCTGTTTGTATCGGTGGTATTTTATGCACTTGCCTAACGAAAAGACTTTGCTTTTCTCCAAAACCATTTTTAATGTGATTTTTCTCGTTCCATTGCATATGAATTTCACACGACTTTGTCCAGCTATGACTGGATGAAACTGGAAATACCTGGTTTTGTTTTGGCTAACTCAATCCGAAATATTGTGAAAGCCTCTGTGTTTGTGTTTGCGGGATATTATCAATGGACTTTCTAGTTTTGAATGCTTTTATCAGGGAACATTTAATTTTGTACCGTTGAAGACTAATTGGTTCATCATGGGAACAGGAGCTCTACACATTCGTATTTTCGGGGGAGAAAACTAGACGAACTGCGGCAAACAAACATGATATTTATGTTGGTATAGATGACATTTTATGCACTTGCCTAACGAAAATACTTTGCCTTTCTCCAAAACAATTTTTACTCTGATTTTCTCGGTCCATTGCATACGAATGCCACACCACTTTGTACGGATATGACTGGATGTAACCGGAAATATCTGCTTTTGCTTGGCTAACTCAATCCCAGATATTGCTACAGCCTCTGTGTTTGTGTTTTCTGGATATTATCAACGGACTTTATTGTTTTGAATGTTTTTTATCAGGGAACATTTAGTTTTGTGCTTGGAAACACTACTTCATTCCACATGGAGACACCATCTCTACACATTCCTATTTTCTAGGGAGAAAGCTAGAGGAACAGCGGCAAACAATCATGATATTTCTGTTTGTATCGATGGCATTTCATGCACTTATCTAAAGCAAAGACTTTGCTTTTCTCCAAACCATTTTTACTGTGATTTTCTCGGACCACTGCATACAAATTCCACACCAGTTTCTCCGGATATGACTGGATGAAACCGGAAATATCCAGTTTTGTTTTGGATAACTCAATCCCAGATATTGCTACAGCCTTTGTGTTTGTCTCTACCTGGTATTATCCACGGACTTTATTGTTTTGAATTTTTTTAATCAGGAAACATTTAAGTTTAATCTTCGAAACACTAATTGTTTCCACATGGAGATTCCAGCTCTACACATTCGTATTTTCTAGGGAGAAACCTAGAGGAACTGGGGCAAACAAACATGATGTTGCTGTTTGTATAGATGACAATTTATGCACTTGCCTAACGAAAACTCTTTGCTTTTCTCTAAAACCTTTTTTACTGTGATTTTCTTGGTCCATTGCATAGGAATTCCAAACCACGTTTTCCGTATATGATTGGATGAAACCAGAAATATCCGGTTGTGTTTTGCTAACTCAATGCAAAATATGTTGAAAGCCTCTGTGTTTGTGTTTTCTGGATATTATCGATGGACTTTATTGTTTTGAATATTTTTATCAGGGAACATTTAATTTTGTAACGTAGAAACACTAAAGGTTCATCATGGGGACAGCAGCTCTAGACATTCGTATTTTCTAGGGAGAAAGCTAGAGGAACGGCGGCAAACAAACATGATATTTCTGTCTGTATAGATGACATTTTATGCACTTTTCTAACGAAAAGACTTTGTTTTTCTCCAAAACCATTTTTAATGTGATTTTCTCTGTCCATTGCATACGAATTCCACACCAGTTTGTCCGGATATGACTGGATGAAACCGGAAATATCCGGGTTTTTTTTTTTGGCTAACTCAATCCCAGATATTGCTACAGCCTGTGTGTTTGTGTATTCCTGATTTTATCCGTGGATTTCATTGTTTTGAATGTTTTTTATCAGGGAACATTTAATTTGTGCTTGCCAACACTAATTGGCTCCGCATGCAGACACACTTTCTACGTATTCATATTTTCTAGGTAGAAAGCTAGAGGAACTGCTGCAAACAATCATGATATTTCTGTTTGTATCGATGACATTTTATGCACTTGCCTAACGAAAAGCCTTTGCTTTTCTCCAAAACCATTTTTAATCTGATTTTCTCGGTCCATTGCATATGAATTCCACACCAGTTTCTCCGGATATGACTGGATGAAACCAGAAATATCCGGTATTGTTTTGGCTAACTCAATCCCAGATATTGCTACAGCTTCTGTGTTTGTGTATTCCTGATATTATCCACGGACTTTATTATTTTGAATGTTTTTTATCAGGGAACATTTAATTTTGTGCTTGGAATCACCAATTGGTTCCACATGGAGACACCAGCTCTACATGCTTTTATTTTCTAGGGAGAAAGCTAGAGGAACTGCGGCAAACAACATGATATTTCTGTTTGTATCGGTGGTATTTTATGCACTTGCCTAACGAAAAGACTTTGCTTTTCTCCAAAACCATTTTTAATGTGATTTTTCTCGTTCCATTGCATATGAATTTCACACGACTTTGTCCAGCTATGACTGGATGAAACTGGAAATACCTGGTTTTGTTTTGGCTAACTCAATCCGAAATATTGTGAAAGCCTCTGTGTTTGTGTTTGCGGGATATTATCAATGGACTTTCTAGTTTTGAATGTTTTTATCAGGGAACATTTAATTTTGTACCGTTGAAGACTAATTGGTTCATCATGGGAACAGGAGCTCTACACATTCGTATTTTCGGGGGAGAAAACTAGACGAACTGCGGCAAACAAACATGATATTTATGTTGGTATAGATGACATTTTATGCACTTTCCTAACGAAAATACTTTGCCTTTCTCCAAAACAATTTTTACTCTGATTTTCTCGGTCCATTGCATACGAATGCCACACCACTTTGTACGGATATGACTGGATGTAACCGGAAATATCTGCTTTTGCTTGGCTAACTCAATCCCAGATATTGCTACAGCCTCTGTGTTTGTGTTTTCTGGATATTATCAACGGACTTTATTGTTTTGAATGTTTTTTATCAGGGAACATTTAGTTTTGTGCTTGGAAGCACTACTTCATTCCACATGGAGACACCATCTCTACACATTCGTATTTTCTAGGGAGAAAGCTAGAGGAACAGCGGCAAACAATCATGATATTTCTGTTTGTATCGATGGCATTTCATGCACTCATCTAAAGCAAAGACTTTGCTTTTCTCCAAACCATTTTTACTGTGATTTTCTCGGTCCACTGCATACAAATTCCACACCAGTTTGTCCGGATATGACTGGATGAAACCGGAAATATCCAGTTTTGTTTTGGATAACTCAATCCCAGATATTGCTACAGCCTTTGTGTTTGTCTCTACCTGGTATTATCCACGGACTTTATTGTTTTGAATTTTTTTAATCAGGAAACATTTAAGTTTAATCTTCGAAACACTAATTGTTTCCACATGGATATTCCAGCTCTACACATTCGTATTTTCTAGGGAGAAACCTAGAGGAACTGGGGCAAACAAACATGATGTTGCTGTTTGTATAGATGACATTTTATGCACTTGCCTAACGAAAACTCTTTGCTTTTCTCTAAAACCTTTTTTACTGTGATTTTCTTGGTCCATTGCATAGGAATTCCAAACCACGTTTTCCGTATATGACTGGATGAAACCAGAAATATCCGGTTGTGTTTTGCTAACTCAATGCAAAATATGTTGAAAGCCTCTGTGTTTGTGTTTTCTGGATATTATCGATGGACTTTATTGTTTTGAATATTTTTATCAGGGAACATTTAATTTTGTAACGTAGAAACACTAAAGGTTCATCATGGGGACAGCAGCTCTACACATTCGTATTTTCTAGGGAGAAAGCTAGAGGAACGGCGGCAAACAAACATGATATTTCTGTTTGTATAGATGACATTTTATGCACTTTTCTAACGAAAAGACTTTGTTTTTCTCCAAAACCATTTTTAATGTGATTTTCTCTGTCCATTGCATACGAATTCCACACCAGTTTGTCCGGATATGACTGGATGAAACCGGAAATATCCGGGTTTTTTTTTTGGCTAACTCAATCCCAGATATTGCTACAGCCTGTGTGTTTGTGTATTCCTGATTTTATCCGTGGATTTTATTGTTTTGAATGTTTTTTATCAGGGAACATTTAATTTGTGCTTGCCAACACTAATTGGCTCCGCATGCAGACACACTTTCTACGTATTCATATTTTCTAGGTAGAAAGCTAGAGGAACTGCCGCAAACAATCATGATATTTCTGTTTGTATCGATGACATTTTATGCACTTGCCTAACGAAAAGCCTTTGCTTTTCTCCAAAACCATTTTTAATCTGATTTTCTCGGTCCATTGCATATGAATTCCACACCAGTTTCTCCGGATATGACTGGATGAAACCGGAAATATCCGGTATTGTTTTGGCTAACTCAATCCCAGATATTGCTACAGCTTCTGTGTTTGTGTATTCCTGATATTATCCACGGACTTTATTATTTTGAATGTTTTTTTATCAGGGAACATTTAATTTTGTGCTTGGAATCACCAATTGGTTCCACATGGAGACACCAGCTCTACATGCTTTTATTTTCTAGGGAGAAAGCTAGAGGAACTGCGGCAAACAACATGATATTTCGGTTTGTATCGGTGGTATTTTATGCACTTGCCTAACGAAAAGACTTTGCTTTTCTCCAAAACCATTTTAATGTGATTTTTCTCGTTCCATTGCATATGAATTTCACACGACTTTGTCCAGCTATGACTGGATGAAACTGGAAATACCTGGTTTTGTTTTGGCTAACTCAATCCGAAATATTGTGAAAGCCTCTGTGTTTGTGTTTGCGGGATATTATCAATGGACTTTCTAGTTTTGAATGCTTTTATCAGGGAACATTTAATTTTGTACCGTTGAAGACTAATTGGTTCATCATGGGAACAGGAGCTCTACACATTCGTATTTTCGGGGGAGAAAACTAGACGAACTGCGGCAAACAAACATGATATTTATGTTGGTATAGATGACATTTTATGCACTTGCCTAACGAAAATACTTTGCCTTTCTCCAAAACAATTTTTACTCTGATTTTCTCGGTCCATTGCATACGAATGCCACACCACTTTGTAAGGATATGACTGGATGTAACCGGAAATATCTGCTTTTGCTTGGCTAACTCAATCCCAGATATTGCTACAGCCTCTGTGTTTGTGTTTTCTGGATATTATCAACGGACTTTATTGTTTTGAATGTTTTTTATCAGGGAACATTTAGTTTTGTGCTTGGAAACACTACTTCATTCCACATGGAGACACCATCTCTACACATTCGTATTTTCTAGGGAGAAAGCTAGAGGAACAGCGGCAAACAATCATGATATTTCTGTTTGTATCGATGGCATTTCATGCACTTATCTAAAGCAAAGACTTTGCTTTTCTCCAAACCATTTTTACTGTGATTTTCTCGGTCCACTGCATACAAATTCCACACCAGTTTGTCCGGATATGACTGGATGAAACCGGAAATATCCAGTTTTGTTTTGGATAACTCAATCCCAGATATTGCTACAGCCTTTGTGTTTGTCTCTACCTGGTATTATCCACGGACTTTATTGTTTTGAATTTTTTTAATCAGGAAACATTTAAGTTTAATCTTCGAAACACTAATTGTTTCCACATGGAGATTCCAGCTCTACACATTCGTATTTTCTAGGGAGAAACCTAGAGGAACTGGGGCAAACAAACATGATGTTGCTGTTTGTATAGATGACATTTTATGCACTTGCCTAACGAAAACTCTTTGCTTTTCTCTAAAACCTTTTTTACTGTGATTTTCTTGGTCCATTGCATAGGAATTCCAAACCACGTTTTCCGTATATGACTGGATGAAACCAGAAATATCCGGTTGTGTTTTGCTAACTCAATGCAAAATATGTTGAAAGCCTCTGTGTTTGTGTTTTCTGGATATTATCGATGGACTTTATTGTTTTGAATATTTTTATCAGGGAACATTTAATTTTGTAACGTAGAAACACTAAAGGTTCATCATGGGGACAGCAGCTCTACACATTCGTATTTTCTAGGGAGAAAGCTAGAGGAACGGCGGCAAACAAACATGATATTTCTGTTTGTATAGATGACATTTTATGCACTTTTCTAACGAAAAGACTTTGTTTTTCTCCAAAACCATTTTTAATGTGATTTTCTCTGTCCATTGCATACGAATTCCACACCAGTTTGTCCGGATATGACTGGATGAAACCGGAAATATCCGGGTTTTTTTTGGCTAACTCAATCCCAGATATTGCTACAGCCTGTGTGTTTGTGTATTCCTGATTTTATCCGTGGATTTCATTGTTTTGAATGTTTTTTATCAGGGAACATTTAATTTGTGCTTGCCAACACTAATTGGCTCCGCATGCAGACACACTTTCTACGTATTCATATTTTCTAGGTAGAAAGCTAGAGGAACTGCCGCAAACAATCATGATATTTCTGTTTGTATCGATGACATTTTATGCACTTGCCTAACGAAAAGCCTTTGCTTTTCTCCAAAACCATTTTTAATCTGATTTTCTCGGTCCATTGCATATGAATTCCACACCAGTTTCTCCGGATATGACTGGATGAAACCGGAAATATCCGGTATTGTTTTGGCTAACTCAATCCCAGATATTGCTACAGCTTCTGTGTTTGTGTATTCCTGATATTATCCACGGACTTTATTATTTTGAATGTTTTTTTATCAGGGACCATTTAATTTTGTGCTTGGAATCACCAATTGGTTCCACATGGAGACACCAGCTCTACATGCTTTTATTTTCTAGGGAGAAAGCTAGAGGAACTGCGGCAAACAACATGATATTTCTGTTTGTATCGGTGGTATTTTATGCACTTGCCTAACGAAAAGACTTTGCTTTTCTCCAAAACCATTTTAATGTGATTTTTCTCGTTCCATTGCATATGAATTTCACACGACTTTGTCCAGCTATGACTGGATGAAACTGGAAATACCTGGTTTTGTTTTGGCTAACTCAATCCGAAATATTGTGAAAGCCTCTGTGTTTGTGTTTGCGGGATATTATCCATGGACTTTCTAGTTTTGAATGCTTTTATCAGGGAACATTTAATTTTGTACCGTTGAAGACTAATTGGTTCATCATGGGAACAGGAGCTCTACACATTCGTATTTTCGGGGGAGAAAACTAGACGAACTGCGGCAAACAAACATGATATTTATGTTGGTATAGATGACATTTTATGCACTTGCCTAACGAAAATACTTTGCCTTTCTCCAAAACAATTTTTACTCTGATTTTCTCGGTCCATTGCATACGAATGCCACACCACTTTGTAAGGATATGACTGGATGTAACCGGAAATATCTGCTTTTGCTTGGCTAACTCAATCCCAGATATTGCTACAGCCTCTGTGTTTGTGTTTTCTGGATATTATCAACGGACTTTATTGTTTTGAATGTTTTTTATCAGGGAACATTTAGTTTTGTGCTTGGAAACACTACTTCATTCCACATGGAGACACCATCTCTACACATTCGTATTTTCTAGGGAGAAAGCTAGAGGAACAGCGGCAAACAATCATGATATTTCTGTTTGTATCGATGGCATTTCATGCACTTATCTAAAGCAAAGACTTTGCTTTTCTCCAAACCATTTTTACTGTGATTTTCTCGGTCCACTGCATACAAATTCCACACCAGTTTGTCCGGATATGACTGGATGAAACCGGAAATATCCAGTTTTGTTTTGGATAACTCAATCCCAGATATTGCTACAGCCTTTGTGTTTGTCTCTACCTGGTATTATCCACGGACTTTATTGTTTTGAATTTTTTTAATCAGGAAACATTTAAGTTTAATCTTCGAAACACTAATTGTTTCCACATGGAGATTCCAGCTCTACACATTCGTATTTTCTAGGGAGAAACCTAGAGGAACTGGGGCAAACAAACATGATGTTGCTGTTTGTATAGATGACATTTTATGCACTTGCCTAACGAAAACTCTTTGCTTTTCTCTAAAACCTTTTTTACTGTGATTTTCTTGGTCCATTGCATAGGAATTCCAAACCACGTTTTCCGTATATGACTGGATGAAACCAGAAATATCCGGTTGTGTTTTGCTAACTCAATGCAAAATATGTTGAAAGCCTCTGTGTTTGTGTTTTCTGGATATTATCGATGGACTTTATTGTTTTGAATATTTTTATCAGGGAACATTTAATTTTGTAACGTAGAAACACTAAAGGTTCATCATGGGGACAGCAGCTCTACACATTCGTATTTTCTAGGGAGAAAGCTAGAGGAACGGCGGCAAACAAACATGATATTTCTGTTTGTATAGATGACATTTTATGCACTTTTCTAACGAAAAGACTTTGTTTTTCTCCAAAACCATTTTTAATGTGATTTTCTCTGTCCATTGCATACGAATTCCACACCAGTTTGTCCGGATATGACTGGATGAAACCGGAAATATCCGGGTTTTTTTTTTTGGCTAACTCAATCCCAGATATTGCTACAGCCTGTGTGTTTGTGTATTCCTGATTTTATCCGTGGATTTTATTGTTTTGAATGTTTTTTATCAGGGAACATTTAATTTGTGCTTGCCAACACTAATTGGCTCCGCATGCAGACACACTTTCTACGTATTCATATTTTCTAGGTAGAAAGCTAGAGGAACTGCCGCAAACAATCATGATATTTCTGTTTGTATCGATGACATTTTATGCACTTGCCTAACGAAAAGCCTTTGCTTTTCTCCAAAACCATTTTTAATCTGATTTTCTCGGTCCATTGCATATGAATTCCACACCAGTTTCTCCGGATATGACTGGATGAAACCGGAAATATCCGGTATTGTTTTGGCTAACTCAATCCCAGATATTGCTACAGCTTCTGTGTTTGTGTATTCCTGATATTATCCACGGACTTTATTATTTTGAATGTTTTTTTATCAGGGACCATTTAATTTTGTGCTTGGAATCACCAATTGGTTCCACATGGAGACACCAGCTCTACATGCTTTTATTTTCTAGGGAGAAAGCTAGAGGAACTGCGGCAAACAACATGATATTTCTGTTTGTATCGGTGGTATTTTATGCACTTGCCTAACGAAAAGACTTTGCTTTTCTCCAAAACCATTTTAATGTGATTTTTCTCGTTCCATTGCATATGAATTTCACACGACTTTGTCCAGCTATGACTGGATGAAACTGGAAATACCTGGTTTTGTTTTGGCTAACTCAATCCGAAATATTGTGAAAGCCTCTGTGTTTGTGTTTGCGGGATATTATCCATGGACTTTCTAGTTTTGAATGCTTTTATCAGGGAACATTTAATTTTGTACCGTTGAAGACTAATTGGTTCATCATGGGAACAGGAGCTCTACACATTCGTATTTTCGGGGGAGAAAACTAGACGAACTGCGGCAAACAAACATGATATTTATGTTGGTATAGATGACATTTTATGCACTTGCCTAACGAAAATACTTTGCCTTTCTCCAAAACAATTTTTACTCTGATTTTCTCGGTCCATTGCATACGAATGCCACACCACTTTGTAAGGATATGACTGGATGTAACCGGAAATATCTGCTTTTGCTTGGCTAACTCAATCCCAGATATTGCTACAGCCTCTGTGTTTGTGTTTTCTGGATATTATCAACGGACTTTATTGTTTTGAATGTTTTTTATCAGGGAACATTTAGTTTTGTGCTTGGAAACACTACTTCATTCCACATGGAGACACCATCTCTACACATTCGTATTTTCTAGGGAGAAAGCTAGAGGAACAGCGGCAAACAATCATGATATTTCTGTTTGTATCGATGGCATTTCATGCACTTATCTAAAGCAAAGACTTTGCTTTTCTCCAAACCATTTTTACTGTGATTTTCTCGGTCCACTGCATACAAATTCCACACCAGTTTGTCCGGATATGACTGGATGAAACCGGAAATATCCAGTTTTGTTTTGGATAACTCAATCCCAGATATTGCTACAGCCTTTGTGTTTGTCTCTACCTGGTATTATCCACGGACTTTATTGTTTTGAATTTTTTTAATCAGGAAACATTTAAGTTTAATCTTCGAAACACTAATTGTTTCCACATGGAGATTCCAGCTCTACACATTCGTATTTTCTAGGGAGAAACCTAGAGGAACTGGGGCAAACAAACATGATGTTGCTGTTTGTATAGATGACATTTTATGCACTTGCCTAACGAAAACTCTTTGCTTTTCTCTAAAACCTTTTTTACTGTGATTTTCTTGGTCCATTGCATAGGAATTCCAAACCACGTTTTCCGTATATGACTGGATGAAACCAGAAATATCCGGTTGTGTTTTGCTAACTCAATGCAAAATATGTTGAAAGCCTCTGTGTTTGTGTTTTCTGGATATTATCGATGGACTTTATTGTTTTGAATATTTTTATCAGGGAACATTTAATTTTGTAACGTAGAAACACTAAAGGTTCATCATGGGGACAGCAGCTCTACACATTCGTATTTTCTAGGGAGAAAGCTAGAGGAACGGCGGCAAACAAACATGATATTTCTGTTTGTATAGATGACATTTTATGCACTTTTCTAACGAAAAGACTTTGTTTTTCTCCAAAACCATTTTTAATGTGATTTTCTCTGTCCATTGCATACGAATTCCACACCAGTTTGTCCGGATATGACTGGATGAAACCGGAAATATCCGGGTTTTTTTTTTTGGCTAACTCAATCCCAGATATTGCTACAGCCTGTGTGTTTGTGTATTCCTGATTTTATCCGTGGATTTTATTGTTTTGAATGTTTTTTATCAGGGAACATTTAATTTGTGCTTGCCAACACTAATTGGCTCCGCATGCAGACACACTTTCTACGTATTCATATTTTCTAGGTAGAAAGCTAGAGGAACTGCCGCAAACAATCATGATATTTCTGTTTGTATCGATGACATTTTATGCACTTGCCTAACGAAAAGCCTTTGCTTTTCTCCAAAACCATTTTTAATCTGATTTTCTCGGTCCATTGCATATGAATTCCACACCAGTTTCTCCGGATATGACTGGATGAAACCGGAAATATCCGGTATTGTTTTGGCTAACTCAATCCCAGATATTGCTACAGCTTCTGTGTTTGTGTATTCCTGATATTATCCACGGACTTTATTATTTTGAATGTTTTTTTATCAGGGAACATTTAATTTTGTGCTTGGAATCACCAATTGGTTCCACATGGAGACACCAGCTCTACATGCTTTTATTTTCTAGGGAGAAAGCTAGAGGAACTGCGGCAAACAACATGATATTTCTGTTTGTATCGGTGGTATTTTATGCACTTGCCTAACGAAAAGACTTTGCTTTTCTCCAAAACCATTTTAATGTGATTTTTCTCGTTCCATTGCATATGAATTTCACACGACTTTGTCCAGCTATGACTGGATGAAACTGGAAATACCTGGTTTTGTTTTGGCTAACTCAATCCGAAATATTGTGAAAGCCTCTGTGTTTGTGTTTGCGGGATATTATCCATGGACTTTCTAGTTTTGAATTCTTTTATCAGGGAACATTTAATTTTGTACCGTTGAAGACTAATTGGTTCATCATGGGAACAGGAGCTCTACACATTCGTATTTTCGGGGGAGAAAACTAGACGAACTGCGGCAAACAAACATGATATTTATGTTGGTATAGATGACATTTTATGCACTTGCCTAACGAAAATACTTTGCCTTTCTCCAAAACAATTTTTACTCTGATTTTCTCGGTCCATTGCATACGAATGCCACACCACTTTGTAAGGATATGACTGGATGTAACCGGAAATATCTGCTTTTGCTTGGCTAACTCAATCCCAGATATTGCTACAGCCTCTGTGTTTGTGTTTTCTGGATATTATCAACGGACTTTATTGTTTTGAATGTTTTTTATCAGGGAACATTTAGTTTTGTGCTTGGAAACACTACTTCATTCCACATGGAGACACCATCTCTACACATTCGTATTTTCTAGGGAGAAAGCTAGAGGAACAGCGGCAAACAATCATGATATTTCTGTTTGTATCGATGGCATTTCATGCACTTATCTAAAGCAAAGACTTTGCTTTTCTCCAAACCATTTTTACTGTGATTTTCTCGGTCCACTGCATACAAATTCCACACCAGTTTGTCCGGATATGACTGGATGAAACCGGAAATATCCAGTTTTGTTTTGGATAACTCAATCCCAGATATTGCTACAGCCTTTGTGTTTGTCTCTACCTGGTATTATCCACGGACTTTATTGTTTTGAATTTTTTTAATCAGGAAACATTTAAGTTTAATCTTCGAAACACTAATTGTTTCCACATGGAGATTCCAGCTCTACACATTCGTATTTTCTAGGGAGAAACCTAGAGGAACTGGGGCAAACAAACATGATGTTGCTGTTTGTATAGATGACATTTTATGCACTTGCCTAACGAAAACTCTTTGCTTTTCTCTAAAACCTTTTTTACTGTGATTTTCTTGGTCCATTGCATAGGAATTCCAAACCACGTTTTCCGTATATGACTGGATGAAACCAGAAATATCCGGTTGTGTTTTGCTAACTCAATGCAAAATATGTTGAAAGCCTCTGTGTTTGTGTTTTCTGGATATTATCGATGGACTTTATTGTTTTGAATATTTTTATCAGGGAACATTTAATTTTGTAACGTAGAAACACTAAAGGTTCATCATGGGGACAGCAGCTCTACACATTCGTATTTTCTAGGGAGAAAGCTAGAGGAACGGCGGCAAACAAACATGATATTTCTGTTTGTATAGATGACATTTTATGCACTTTTCTAACGAAAAGACTTTGTTTTTCTCCAAAACCATTTTTAATGTGATTTTCTCTGTCCATTGCATACGAATTCCACACCAGTTTGTCCGGATATGACTGGATGAAACCGGAAATATCCGGGTTTTTTTTTTTTGGCTAACTCAATCCCAGATATTGCTACAGCCTGTGTGTTTGTGTATTCCTGATTTTATCCGTGGATTTTATTGTTTTGAATGTTTTTTATCAGGGAACATTTAATTTGTGCTTGCCAACACTAATTGGCTCCGCATGCAGACACACTTTCTACGTATTCATATTTTCTAGGTAGAAAGCTAGAGGAACTGCCGCAAACAATCATGATATTTCTGTTTGTATCGATGACATTTTATGCACTTGCCTAACGAAAAGCCTTTGCTTTTCTCCAAAACCATTTTTAATCTGATTTTCTCGGTCCATTGCATATGAATTCCACACCAGTTTCTCCGGATATGACTGGATGAAACCGGAAATATCCGGTATTATTTTGGCTAACTCAATCCCAGATATTGCTACAGCTTCTGTGTTTGTGTATTCCTGATATTATCCACGGACTTTATTATTTTGAATGTTTTTTTATCAGGGACCATTTAATTTTGTGCTTGGAATCACCAATTGGTTCCACATGGAGACACCAGCTCTACATGCTTTTATTTTCTAGGGAGAAAGCTAGAGGAACTGCGGCAAACAACATGATATTTCTGTTTGTATCGGTGGTATTTTATGCACTTGCCTAACGAAAAGACTTTGCTTTTCTCCAAAACCATTTTTAATGTGATTTTTCTCGTTCCATTGCATATGAATTTCACACGACTTTGTCCAGCTATGACTGGATGAAACTGGAAATACCTGGTTTTGTTTTGGCTAACTCAATCCGAAATATTGTGAAAGCCTCTGTGTTTGTGTTTGCGGGATATTATCAATGGACTTTCTAGTTTTGAATGTTTTTATCAGGGAACATTTAATTTTGTACCGTTGAAGACTAATTGGTTCATCATGGGAACAGGAGCTCTACACATTTGTATTTTCGGGGGAGAAAACTAGACGAACTGCGGCAAACAAACATGATATTTATGTTGGTATAGATGACATTTTATGCACTTGCCTAACGAAAATACTTTGCCTTTCTCCAAAACAATTTTTACTCTGATTTTCTCGGTCCATTTCATACGAATGCCACACCGCTTTGTACGGATATGACTGGATGTAACCGGAAATATCTGCTTTTGCTTGGCTAACTCAATCCCAGATATTGCTACAGCCTCTGTGTTTGTGTTTTCTGGATATTATCAACGGACTTTATTGTTTTGAATGTTTTTTATCAGGGAACATTTAGTTTTGTGCTTGGAAACACTACTTCATTCCACATGGAGACACCATCTCTACACATTCGTATTTTCTAGGGAGAAAGCTAGAGGAACAGCGGCAAACAATCATGATATTTCTGTTTGTATCGATGGCATTTCATGCACTTATCTAAAGCAAAGACTTTGCTTTTCTCCAAACCATTTTTACTGTGATTTTCTCGGTCCACTGCATACAAATTCCACACCAGTTTGTCCGGATATGACTGGATGAAACCGGAAATATCCAGTTTTGTTTGGGATAACTCAATCCCAGATATTGCTACAGCCTTTGTGTTTGTCTCTACCTGGTATTATCCACGGACTTTATTGTTTTGAGTTTTTTTAATCAGGAAACATTTAAGTTTAATCTTCGAAACACTAATTGTTTCCACATGGAGATTCCAGCTCTACACATTCGTATTTTCTAGGGAGAAACCTAGAGGAACTGGGGCAAACAAACATGATGTTGCTGTTTGTATAGATGACATTTTATGCACTTGCCTAACGAAAACTCTTTGCTTTTCTCTAAAACCTTTTTTACTGTGATTTTCTTGGTCCATTGCATAGGAATTCCAAACCACGTTTTCCGTATATGACTGGATGAAACCAGAAATATCCGGTTGTGTTTTGCTAACTCAATGCAAAATATGTTGAAAGCCTCTGTGTTTGTGTTTTCTGGATATTATCGATGGACTTTATTGTTTTGAATATTTTTATCAGGGAACATTTAATTTTGTAACGTAGAAACACTAAAGGTTCATCATGGGGAAAGCAGCTCTACACATTCGTATTTTCTAGGGAGAAAGCTAGAGGAACGGCGGCAAACAATCATGATATTTCTGTTTGTATCGATGGCATTTCATGCACTTACCTAAAGCAAAGACTTTGCTTTTCTCCAAACCATTTTTACTGTGATTTTCTCGGTCCACTGCATACAAATTCCACACCAGTTTGTCCGGATATGACTGGATGAAACCGGAAATATCCAGTTTTGTTTTGGATAACTCAATCCCAGATATTGCTACAGCCTTTGTGTTTGTCTCTACCTGGTATTATCCACGGACTTTATTGTTTTGAATTTTTTTAATCAGGAAACATTTAAGTTTAATCTTCGAAACACTAATTGTTTCCACATGGAGATTCCAGCTCTACACATTCGTATTTTCTAGGGAGAAACCTAGAGGAACTGGGGCAAACAAACATGATGTTGCTGTTTGTATAGATGACATTTTATGCACTTGCCTAACGAAAACTCTTTGCTTTTCTCTAAAACCTTTTTTACTGTGATTTTCTTGGTCCATTGCATAGGAATTCCAAACCACGTTTTCCGTATATGACTGGATGAAACCAGAAATATCCGGTTGTGTTTTGCTAACTCAATGCAAAATATGTTGAAAGCCTCTGTGTTTGTGTTTTCTGGATATTATCGATGGACTTTATTGTTTTGAATATTTTTATCAGGGAACATTTAATTTTGTAACGTAGAAACACTAAAGGTTCATCATGGGGACAGCAGCTCTACACATTCGTATTTTCTAGGGAGAAAGCTAGAGGAACGGCGGCAAACAAACATGATATTTCTGTTTGTATAGATGACATTTTATGCACTTTTCTAACGAAAAGACTTTGTTTTTCTCCAAAACCATTTTTAATGTGATTTTCTCTGTCCATTGCATACGAATTCCACACCAGTTTGTCCGGATATGACTGGATGAAACCGGAAATATCCGGGTTTTTTTTTTTGGCTAACTCAATCCCAGATATTGCTACAGCCTGTGTGTTTGTGTATTCCTGATTTTATCCGTGGATTTTATTGTTTTGAATGTTTTTTATCAGGGAACATTTAATTTGTGCTTGCCAACACTAATTGGCTCCGCATGCAGACACACTTTCTACGTATTCATATTTTCTAGGTAGAAAGCTAGAGGAACTGCCGCAAACAATCATGATATTTCTGTTTGTATCGATGACATTTTATGCACTTGCCTAACGAAAAGCCTTTGCTTTTCTCCAAAACCATTTTTAATCTGATTTTCTCGGTCCATTGCATATGAATTCCACACCAGTTTCTCCGGATATGACTGGATGAAACCGGAAATATCCGGTATTATTTTGGCTAACTCAATCCCAGATATTGCTACAGCTTCTGTGTTTGTGTATTCCTGATATTATCCACGGACTTTATTATTTTGAATGTTTTTTTATCAGGGACCATTTAATTTTGTGCTTGGAATCACCAATTGGTTCCACATGGAGACACCAGCTCTACATGCTTTTATTTTCTAGGGAGAAAGCTAGAGGAACTGCGGCAAACAACATGATATTTCTGTTTGTATCGGTGGTATTTTATGCACTTGCCTAACGAAAAGACTTTGCTTTTCTCCAAAACCATTTTTAATGTGATTTTTCTCGTTCCATTGCATATGAATTTCACACGACTTTGTCCAGCTATGACTGGATGAAACTGGAAATACCTGGTTTTGTTTTGGCTAACTCAATCCGAAATATTGTGAAAGCCTCTGTGTTTGTGTTTGCGGGATATTATCAATGGACTTTCTAGTTTTGAATGTTTTTATCAGGGAACATTTAATTTTGTACCGTTGAAGACTAATTGGTTCATCATGGGAACAGGAGCTCTACACATTTGTATTTTCGGGGGAGAAAACTAGACGAACTGCGGCAAACAAACATGATATTTATGTTGGTATAGATGACATTTTATGCACTTGCCTAACGAAAATACTTTGCCTTTCTCCAAAACAATTTTTACTCTGATTTTCTCGGTCCATTTCATACGAATGCCACACCGCTTTGTACGGATATGACTGGATGTAACCGGAAATATCTGCTTTTGCTTGGCTAACTCAATCCCAGATATTGCTACAGCCTCTGTGTTTGTGTTTTCTGGATATTATCAACGGACTTTATTGTTTTGAATGTTTTTTATCAGGGAACATTTAGTTTTGTGCTTGGAAACACTACTTCATTCCACATGGAGACACCATCTCTACACATTCGTATTTTCTAGGGAGAAAGCTAGAGGAACAGCGGCAAACAATCATGATATTTCTGTTTGTATCGATGGCATTTCATGCACTTATCTAAAGCAAAGACTTTGCTTTTCTCCAAACCATTTTTACTGTGATTTTCTCGGTCCACTGCATACAAATTCCACACCAGTTTGTCCGGATATGACTGGATGAAACCGGAAATATCCAGTTTTGTTTGGGATAACTCAATCCCAGATATTGCTACAGCCTTTGTGTTTGTCTCTACCTGGTATTATCCACGGACTTTATTGTTTTGAGTTTTTTTAATCAGGAAACATTTAAGTTTAATCTTCGAAACACTAATTGTTTCCACATGGAGATTCCAGCTCTACACATTCGTATTTTCTAGGGAGAAACCTAGAGGAACTGGGGCAAACAAACATGATGTTGCTGTTTGTATAGATGACATTTTATGCACTTGCCTAACGAAAACTCTTTGCTTTTCTCTAAAACCTTTTTTACTGTGATTTTCTTGGTCCATTGCATAGGAATTCCAAACCACGTTTTCCGTATATGACTGGATGAAACCAGAAATATCCGGTTGTGTTTTGCTAACTCAATGCAAAATATGTTGAAAGCCTCTGTGTTTGTGTTTTCTGGATATTATCGATGGACTTTATTGTTTTGAATATTTTTATCAGGGAACATTTAATTTTGTAACGTAGAAACACTAAAGGTTCATCATGGGGAAAGCAGCTCTACACATTCGTATTTTCTAGGGAGAAAGCTAGAGGAACGGCGGCAAACAAACATGATATTTCTGTTTGTATAGATGACATTTTATGCACTTTTCTAACGAAAAGACTTTGTTTTTCTCCAAAACCATTTTTAATGTGATTTTCTCTGTCCATTGCATACGAATTCCACACCAGTTTGTCCGGATATGACTGGATGAAACCGGAAATATCCGGGTTTTTTTTGGCTAACTCAATCCCAGATATTGCTACAGCCTGTGTGTTTGTGTATTCCTGATTTTATCCATGGATTTTATTGTTTTGAATGTTTTTTATCAGGGAACATTTAATTTGTGCTTGCCAACACTAATTGGCTCCGCATGCAGACACACTTTCTACGTATTCATATTTTCTAGGTAGAAAGCTAGAGGAACTGCCGCAAACAATCATGATATTTCTGTTTGTATCGATGACATTTTATGCACTTGCCTAACGAAAAGCCTTTGCTTTTCTCCAAAACCATTTTTAATCTGATTTTCTCGGTCCATTGCATATGAATTCCACACCAGTTTACCGGATATGACTGGATGAAACCGGAAATATCCGGTATTGTTTTGGCTAACTCAATCCCAGATATTGCTACAGCTTCTGTGTTTGTGTATTCCTGATATTATCCACGGACTTTATTATTTTGAATGTTTTTTTATCTGGGACCATTTAATTTTGTGCTTGGAATCAGCAATTGGTTCCACATGGAGACACCAGCTCTACATGCTTTTATTTTCTAGGGAGAAAGCTAGAGGAACTGCGGCAAACAACATGATATTTCTGTTTGTATCGGTGGTATTTTATGCACTTGCCTAACGAAAAGACTTTGCTTTTCTCCAAAACCATTTTAATGTGATTTTTCTCGTTCCATTGCATATGAATTTCACACGACTTTGTCCAGCTATGACTGGATGAAACTGGAAATACCTGGTTTTGTTTTGGCTAACTCAATCCGAAATATTGTGAAAGCCTCTGTGTTTGTGTTTGCGGGATATTATCCATGGACTTTCTAGTTTTGAATGCTTTTATCAGGGAACATTTAATTTTGTACCGTTGAAGACTAATTGGTTCATCATGGGAACAGGAGCTCTACACATTCGTATTTTCGGGGGAGAAAACTAGACGAACTGCGGCAAACAAACATGATATTTATGTTGGTATAGATGACATTTTATGCACTTGCCTAACGAAAATACTTTGCCTTTCTCCAAAACAATTTTTACTCTGATTTTCTCGGTCCATTGCATACGAATGCCACACCACTTTGTAAGGATATGACTGGATGTAACCGGAAATATCTGCTTTTGCTTGGCTAACTCAATCCCAGATATTGCTACAGCCTCTGTGTTTGTGTTTTCTGGATATTATCAACGGACTTTATTGTTTTGAATGTTTTTTATCAGGGAACATTTAGTTTTGTGCTTGGAAACACTACTTCATTCCACATGGAGACACCATCTCTACACATTCGTATTTTCTAGGGAGAAAGCTAGAGGAACAGCGGCAAACAATCATGATATTTCTGTTTGTATCGATGGCATTTCATGCACTTATCTAAAGCAAAGACTTTGCTTTTCTCCAAACCATTTTTACTGTGATTTTCTCGGTCCACTGCATACAAATTCCACACCAGTTTGTCCGGATATGACTGGATGAAACCGGAAATATCCAGTTTTGTTTTGGATAACTCAATCCCAGATATTGCTACAGCCTTTGTGTTTGTCTCTACCTGGTATTATCCACGGACTTTATTGTTTTGAATTTTTTTAATCAGGAAACATTTAAGTTTAATCTTCGAAACACTAATTGTTTCCACATGGAGATTCCAGCTCTACACATTCGTATTTTCTAGGGAGAAACCTAGAGGAACTGGGGCAAACAAACATGATGTTGCTGTTTGTATAGATGACATTTTATGCACTTGCCTAACGAAAACTCTTTGCTTTTCTCTAAAACCTTTTTTACTGTGATTTTCTTGGTCCATTGCATAGGAATTCCAAACCACGTTTTCCGTATATGACTGGATGAAACCAGAAATATCCGGTTGTGTTTTGCTAACTCAATGCAAAATATGTTGAAAGCCTCTGTGTTTGTGTTTTCTGGATATTATCGATGGACTTTATTGTTTTGAATATTTTTATCAGGGAACATTTAATTTTGTAACGTAGAAACACTAAAGGTTCATCATGGGGACAGCAGCTCTACACACTCATATTTTCTAGGGAGAAAGCTAGAGGAACGGCGGCAAACAAACATGATATTTCTGTTTGTATAGATGACATTTTATGCACTTTTCTAACGAAAAGACTTTGTTTTTCTCCAAAACCATTTTTAATGTGATTTTCTCTGTCCATTGCATACGAATTCCACACCAGTTTGTCCGGATATGACTGGATGAAACCGGAAATATCCGGGTTTTTTTTTTGGCTAACTCAATCCCAGATATTGCTACAGCCTGTGTGTTTGTGTATTCCTGATTTTATCCGTGGATTTTATTGTTTTGAATGTTTTTTATCAGGGAACATTTAATTTGTGCTTGCCAACACTAATTGGCTCCGCATGCAGACACACTTTCTACGTATTCATATTTTCTAGGTAGAAAGCTAGAGGAACTGCCGCAAACAATCATGATATTTCTGTTTGTATCGATGACATTTTATGCACTTGCCTAACGAAAAGCCTTTGCTTTTCTCCAAAACCATTTTTAATCTGATTTTCTCGGTCTATTGCATATGAATTCCACACCAGTTTCTCCGGATATGACTGGATGAAACCGGAAATATCCGGTATTGTTTTGGCTAACTCAATCCCAGATATTGCTACAGCTTCTGTGTTTGTGTATTCCTGATATTATCCACGGACTTTATTATTTTGAATGTTTTTTTATCAGGGAACATTTAATTTTGTGCTTGGAATCACCAATTGGTTCCACATGGAGACACCAGCTCTACATGCTTTTATTTTCTAGGGAGAAAGCTAGAGGAACTGCGGCAAACAACATGATATTTCTGTTTGTATCGGTGGTATTTTATGCACTTGCCTAACGAAAAGACTTTGCTTTTCTCCAAAACCATTTTTAATGTGATTTTTCTCGTTCCATTGCATATGAATTTCACACGACTTTGTCCAGCTATGACTGGATGAAACTGGAAATACCTGGTTTTGTTTTGGCTAACTCAATCCGAAATATTGTGAAAGCCTCTGTCTTTGTGTTTGCGGGATATTATCAATGGACTTTCTAGTTTTGAATGTTTTTATCAGGGAACATTTAATTTTGTACCGTTGAAGACTAATTGGTTCATCATGGGAACAGGAGCTCTACACATTCGTATTTTCGGGGGAGAAAACTAGACGAACTGCGGCAAACAAACATGATATTTATGTTGGTATAGATGACATTTTATGCACTTGCCTAACGAAAATACTTTGCCTTTCTCCAAAACAATTTTTACTCTGATTTTCTCGGTCCATTTCATACGAATGCCACACCGCTTTGTACGGATATGACTGGATGTAACCGGAAATATCTGCTTTTGCTTGGCTAACTCAATCCCAGATATTGCTACAGCCTCTGTGTTTGTGTTTTCTGGATATTATCAACGGACTTTATTGTTTTGAATGTTTTTTATCAGGGAACATTTAGTTTTGTGCTTGGAAACACTACTTCATTCCACATGGAGACACCATCTCTACACATTCGTATTTTCTAGGGAGAAAGCTAGAGGAACAGCGGCAAACAATCATGATATTTCTGTTTGTATCGATGGCATTTCATGCACTTATCTAAAGCAAAGACTTTGCTTTTCTCCAAACCATTTTTACTGTGATTTTCTCGGTCCACTGCATACAAATTCCACACCAGTTTGTCCGGATATGACTGGATGAAACCGGAAATATCCAGTTTTGTTTTGGATAACTCAATCCCAGATATTGCTACAGCCTTTGTGTTTGTCTCTACCTGGTATTATCCACGGACTTTATTGTTTTGAGTTTTTTTAATCAGGAAACATTTAAGTTTAATCTTCGAAACACTAATTGTTTCCACATGGAGATTCCAGCTCTACACATTCGTATTTTCTAGGGAGAAACCTAGAGGAACTGGGGCAAACAAACATGATGTTGCTGTTTGTATAGATGACATTTTATGCACTTGCCTAACGAAAACTCTTTGCTTTTCTCTAAAACCTTTTTTACTGTGATTTTCTTGGTCCATTGCATAGGAATTCCAAACCACGTTTTCCGTATATGACTGGATGAAACCAGAAATATCCAGTTGTGTTTTGCTAACTCAATGCAAAATATGTTGAAAGCCTCTGTGTTTGTGTTTTCTGGATATTATCGATGGACTTTATTGTTTTGAATATTTTTATCAGGGAACATTTAATTTTGTAACGTAGAAACACTAAAGGTTCATCATGGGGAAAGCAGCTCTACACATTCGTATTTTCTAGGGAGAAAGCTAGAGGAACGGCGGCAAACAAACATGATATTTCTGTTTGTATAGATGACATTTTATGCACTTTTCTAACGAAAAGACTTTGTTTTTCTCCAAAACCATTTTTAATGTGATTTTCTCTGTCCATTGCATACGAATTCCACACCAGTTTGTCCGGATATGACTGGATGAAACCGGAAATATCCGGGATTTTTTTTTGGCTAACTCAATCCCAGATATTGCTACAGCCTGTGTGTTTGTGTATTCCTGATTTTATCCATGGATTTTATTGTTTTGAATGTTTTTTATCAGGGAACATTTAATTTGTGCTTGCAAACACTAATTGGCTCCGCATGCAGACACACTTTCTACGTATTCATATTTTCTAGGTAGAAAGCTAGAGGAACTGCCGCAAACAATCATGATATTTCTGTTTGTATCGATGACATTTTATGCACTTGCCTAACGAAAAGCCTTTGCTTTTCTCCAAAACCATTTTTAATCTGATTTTCTCGGTCCATTGCATATGAATTCCACACCAGTTTCTCCGGATATGACTGGATGAAACCGGAAATATCCGGTATTGTTTTGGCTAACTCAATCCCAGATATTGCTACAGCTTCTGTGTTTGTGTATTCCTGATATTATCCACGGACTTTATTATTTTGAATGTTTTTTTATCAGGGAACATTTAATTTTGTGCTTGGAATCACCAATTGGTTCCACATGGAGACACCAGCTCTACATGCTTTTATTTTCTAGGGAGAAAGCTAGAGGAACTGCGGCAAACAACATGATATTTCTGTTTGTATCGGTGGTATTTTATGCACTTGCCTAACGAAAAGACTTTGCTTTTCTCCAAAACCATTTTTAATGTGATTTTTCTCGTTCCATTGCATATGAATTTCACACGACTTTGTCCAGCTATGACTGGATGAAACTGGAAATACCTGGTTTTGTTTTGGCTAACTCAATCCGAAATATTGTGAAAGCCTCTGTGTTTGTGTTTGCGGGATATTATCAATGGACTTTCTAGTTTTGAATGCTTTTATCAGGGAACATTTAATTTTGTACCGTTGAAGACTAATTGGTTCATCATGGGAACAGGAGCTCTACACATTCGTATTTTCGGGGGAGAAAACTAGACAAACTGCGGCAAACAAACATGATATTTATGTTGGTATAGATGACATTTTATGCACTTGCCTAACGAAAATACTTTGCCTTTCTCCAAAACAATTTTTACTCTGATTTTCTCGGTCCATTGCATACGAATGCCACACCGCTTTGTACGGATATGACTGGATGTAACCGGAAATATCTGCTTTTGCTTGGCTAACTCAATCCCAGATATTGCTACAGCCTCTGTGTTTGTGTTTTCTGGATATTATCAACGGACTTTATTGTTTTGAATGTTTTTTATCAGGGAACATTTAGTTTTGTGCTTGGAAACACTACTTCATTCCACATGGAGACACCATCTCTACACATTCGTATTTTCTAGGGAGAAAGCTAGAGGAACAGCGGCAAACAATCATGATATTTCTGTTTGTATCGATGGCATTTCATGCACTCATCTAAAGCAAAGACTTTGCTTTTCTCCAAACCATTTTTACTGTGATTTTCTCGGTCCACTGCATACAAATTCCACACCAGTTTGTCCGGATATGACTGGATGAAACCGGAAATATCCAGTTTTGTTTGGGATAACTCAATCCCAGATATTGCTACAGCCTTTGTGTTTGTCTCTACCTGGTATTATCCACGGACTTTATTGTTTTGAATTTTTTTAATCAGGAAACATTTAAGTTTAATCTTCGAAACACTAATTGTTTCCACATGGAGATTCCAGCTCTACACATTCGTATTTTCTAGGGAGAAACCTAGAGGAACTGGGGCAAACAAACATGATGTTGCTGTTTGTATAGATGACATTTTATGCACTTGCCTAACAAAAACTCTTTGCTTTTCTCTAAAACCTTTTTTACTGTGATTTTCTTGGTCCATTGCATAGGAATTCCAAACCACGTTTTCCGTATATGACTGGATGAAACCAGAAATATCCAGTTGTGTTTTGCTAACTCAATGCAAAATATGTTGAAAGCCTCTGTGTTTGTGTTTTCTGGATATTATCGATGGACTTTATTGTTTTGAATATTTTTATCAGGGAACATTTAATTTTGTAACGTAGAAACACTAAAGGTTCATCATGGGGACAGCAGCTCTACACATTCGTATTTTCTAGGGAGAAAGCTAGAGGAACGGCGGCAAACAAACATGATATTTCTGTTTGTATAGATGACATTTTATGCACTTTTCTAACGAAAAGACTTTGTTTTTCTCCAAAACCATTTTTAATGTGATTTTCTCTGTCCATTGCATACGAATTCCACACCAGTTTGTCCGGATATGACTGGATGAATCCGGAAATATCCGGGTTTTTTTTTTTTTGGCTAACTCAATCCCAGATATTGCTACAGCCTGTGTGTTTGTGTATTCCTGATTTTATCCGTGGATTTTATTGTTTTGAATGTTTTTTATCAGGGAACATTTAATTTGTGCTTGCCAACACTAATTGGCTCCGCATGCAGACACACTTTCTACGTATTCATATTTTCTAGGTAGAAAGCTAGAGGAACTGCCGCAAACAATCATGATATTTCTGTTTGTATCGATGACATTTTATGCACTTGCCTAACGAAAAGCCTTTGCTTTTCTCCAAAACCATTTTTAATCTGATTTTCTCGGTCCATTGCATATGAATTCCACACCAGTTTCTCCGGATATGACTGGATGAAACCGGAAATATCCGGTATTGTTTTGGCTAACTCAATCCCAGATATTGCTACAGCTTCTGTGTTTGTGTATTCCTGATATTATCCACGGACTTTATTATTTTGAATGTTTTTTTATCAGGGAACATTTAATTTTGTGCTTGGAATCACCAATTGGTTCCACATGGAGACACCAGCTCTACATGCTTTTATTTTCTAGGGAGAAAGCTAGAGGAACTGCGGCAAACAACATGATATTTCTGTTTGTATCGGTGGTATTTTATGCACTTGCCTAACGAAAAGACTTTGCTTTTCTCCAAAACCATTTTTAATGTGATTTTTCTCGTTCCATTGCATATGAATTTCACACGACTTTGTCCAGCTATGACTGGATGAAACTGGAAATACCTGGTTTTGTTTTGGCTAACTCAATCCGAAATATTGTGAAAGCCTCTGTGTTTGTGTTTGCGGGATATTATCAATGGACTTTCTAGTTTTGAATGCTTTTATCAGGGAACATTTAATTTTGTACCGTTGAAGACTAATTGGTTCATCATGGGAACAGGAGCTCTACACATTCGTATTTTCGGGGGAGAAAACTAGACGAACTGCGGCAAACAAACATGATATTTATGTTGGTATAGATGACATTTTATGCACTTGCCTAACGAAAATACTTTGCCTTTCTCCAAAACAATTTTTACTCTGATTTTCTCGGTCCATTTCATACGAATGCCACACCGCTTTGTACGGATATGACTGGATGTAACCGGAAATATCTGCTTTTGCTTGGCTAACTCAATCCCAGATATTGCTACAGCCTCTGTGTTTGTGTTTTCTGGATATTATCAACGGACTTTATTGTTTTGAATGTTTTTTATCAGGGAACATTTAGTTTTGTGCTTGGAAACACTACTTCATTCCACATGGAGACACCATCTCTACACATTCGTATTTTCTAGGGAGAAAGCTAGAGGAACAGCGGCAAACAATCATGATATTTCTGTTTGTATCGATGGCATTTCATGCACTCATCTAAAGCAAAGACTTTGCTTTTCTCCAAACCATTTCTACTTTGATTTTCTCGGTCCACTGCATACAAATTCCACACCAGTTTGTCCGGATATGACTGGATGAAACCGGAAATATCCAGTTTGTTTTGGATAACTCAATCCCAGATACTGCTACAGCCTTTGTGTTTGTCTCTACCTGGTATTATCCACGGACTTTATTGTTTTGAATTTTTTTAATCAGGAAACATTTAAGTTTAATCTTCGAAACACTAATTGTTTCCACATGGAGATTCCAGCTCTACACATTCGTATTTTCTAGGGAGAAACCTAGAGGAACTGGGGCAAACAAACATGATGTTGCTGTTTGTATAGATGACATTTTATGCACTTGCCTAACGAAAACTCTTTGCTTTTCTCTAAAACCTTTTTTACTGTGGTTTTCTTGGTCCATTGCATAGGAATTCCAAACCACGTTTTCCGTATATGACTGGATGAAACCAGAAATATCCGGTTGTGTTTTGCTAACTCAATGCAAAATATGTTGAAAGCCTCTGTGTTTGTGTTTTCTGGATATTATCGATGGACTTTATTGTTTTGAATATTTTTATCAGGGAACATTTAATTTTGTAACGTAGAAACACTAAAGGTTCATCATGGGGACAGCAGCTCTACACATTCGTATTTTCTAGGGAGAAAGCTAGAGGAACGGCGGCAAACAAACATGATATTTCTGTTTGTATAGATGACATTTTATGCACTTTTCTAACGAAAAGACTTTGTTTTTCTCCAAAACCATTTTTAATGTGATTTTCTCTGTCCATTGCATACGAATTCCACACCAGTTTGTCCGGATATGACTGGATGAATCCGGAAATATCCGGGTTTTTTTTTTTGGCTAACTCAATCCCAGATATTGCTACAGCCTGTGTGTTTGTGTATTCCTGATTTTATCCGTGGATTTCATTGTTTTGAATGTTTTTTATCAGGGAACATTTAATTTGTGCTTGCCAACACTAATTGGCTCCGCATGCAGACACACTTTCTACGTATTCATATTTTCTAGGTAGAAAGCTAGAGGAACTGCCGCAAACAATCATGATATTTCTGTTTGTATCGATGACATTTTATGCACTTGCCTAACGAAAAGCCTTTGCTTTTCTCCAAAACCATTTTTAATCTGATTTTCTCGGTCCATTGCATATGAATTCCACACCAGTTTCTCCGGATATGACTGGATGAAACCGGAAATATCCGGTATTGTTTTGGCTAACTCAATCCCAGATATTGCTACAGCTTCTGTGTTTGTGTATTCCTGATATTATCCACGGACTTTATTATTTTGAATGTTTTTTTTATCAGGGAACATTTAATTTTGTGCTTGGAATCACCAATTGGTTCCACATGGAGACACCAGCTCTACATGCTTTTATTTTCTAGGGAGAAAGCTAGAGGAACTGCGGCAAACAACATGATATTTCTGTTTGTATCGGTGGTATTTTATGCACTTGCCTAACGAAAAGACTTTGCTTTTCTCCAAAACCATTTTTAATGTGATTTTTCTCGTTCCATTGCATATGAATTTCACACGCCTTTGTCCAGCTATGACTGGATGAAACTGGAAATACCTGGTTTTGTTTTGGCTAACTCAATCCGAAATATTGTGAAAGCCTCTGTGTTTGTGTTTGCGGGATATTATCAATGGACTTTCTAGTTTTGAATGTTTTTATCAGGGAACATTTAATTTTGTACCGTTGAAGACTAATTGGTTCATCATGGGAACAGGAGCTCTACACATTCGTATTTTCGGGGGAGAAAACTAGACGAACTGCGGCAAACAAACATGATATTTATGTTGGTATAGATGACATTTTATGCACTTGCCTAACGAAAATACTTTGCCTTTCTCCAAAACAATTTTTACTCTGATTTTCTCGGTCCATTGCATACGAATGCCACACCACTTTGTACGGATATGACTGGATGTAACCGGAAATATCTGCTTTTGCTTGGCTAACTCAATCCCAGATATTGCTACAGCCTCTGTGTTTGTGTTTTCTGGATATTATCAACGGACTTTATTGTTTTGAATGTTTTTTATCAGGGAACATTTAGTTTTGTGCTTGGAAACACTACTTCATTCCACATGGAGACACCATCTCTACACATTCGTATTTTCTAGGGAGAAAGCTAGAGGAACAGCGGCAAACAATCATGATATTTCTGTTTGTATCGATGGCATTTCATGCACTCATCTAAAGCAAAGACTTTGCTTTTCTCCAAACCATTTCTACTTTGATTTTCTCGGTCCACTGCATACAAATTCCACACCAGTTTGTCCGGATATGACTGGATGAAACCGGAAATATCCAGTTTGTTTTGGATAACTCAATCCCAGATACTGCTACAGCCTTTGTGTTTGTCTCTACCTGGTATTATCCACGGACTTTATTGTTTTGAATTTTTTTAATCAGGAAACATTTAAGTTTAATCTTCGAAACACTAATTGTTTCCACATGGAGATTCCAGCTCTACACATTCGTATTTTCTAGGGAGAAACCTAGAGGAACTGGGGCAAACAAACATGATGTTGCTGTTTGTATAGATGACATTTTATGCACTTGCCTAACGAAAACTCTTTGCTTTTCTCTAAAACCTTTTTTACTGTGGTTTTCTTGGTCCATTGCATAGGAATTCCAAACCACGTTTTCCGTATATGACTGGATGAAACCAGAAATATCCGGTTGTGTTTTGCTAACTCAATGCAAAATATGTTGAAAGCCTCTGTGTTTGTGTTTTCTGGATATTATCGATGGACTTTATTGTTTTGAATATTTTTATCAGGGAACATTTAATTTTGTAACGTAGAAACACTAAAGGTTCATCATGGGGACAGCAGCTCTACACATTCGTATTTTCTAGGGAGAAAGCTAGAGGAACGGCGGCAAACAAACATGATATTTCTGTTTGTATAGATGACATTTTATGCACTTTTCTAACGAAAAGACTTTGTTTTTCTCCAAAACCATTTTTAATGTGATTTTCTCTGTCCATTGCATACGAATTCCACACCAGTTTGTCCGGATATGACTGGATGAATCCGGAAATATCCGGGTTTTTTTTTTTGGCTAACTCAATCCCAGATATTGCTACAGCCTGTGTGTTTGTGTATTCCTGATTTTATCCGTGGATTTCATTGTTTTGAATGTTTTTTATCAGGGAACATTTAATTTGTGCTTGCCAACACTAATTGGCTCCGCATGCAGACACACTTTCTACGTATTCATATTTTCTAGGTAGAAAGCTAGAGGAACTGCCGCAAACAATCATGATATTTCTGTTTGTATCGATGACATTTTATGCACTTGCCTAACGAAAAGCCTTTGCTTTTCTCCAAAACCATTTTTAATCTGATTTTCTCGGTCCATTGCATATGAATTCCACACCAGTTTCTCCGGATATGACTGGATGAAACCGGAAATATCCGGTATTGTTTTGGCTAACTCAATCCCAGATATTGCTACAGCTTCTGTGTTTGTGTATTCCTGATATTATCCACGGACTTTATTATTTTGAATGTTTTTTTATCAGGGACCATTTAATTTTGTGCTTGGACTCACCAATTGGTTCCACATGGAGACACCAGCTCTACATGCTTTTATTTTCTAGGGAGAAAGCTAGAGGAACTGCGGCAAACAACATGATATTTCGGTTTGTATCGGTGGTATTTTATGCACTTGCCTAACGAAAAGACTTTGCTTTTCTCCAAAACCATTTTTAATGTGATTTTTCTCGTTCCATTGCATATGAATTTCACACGACTTTGTCCAGCTATGACTGGATGAAACTGGAAATACCTGGTTTTGTTTTGGCTAACTCAATCCGAAATATTGTGAAAGCCTCTGTGTTTGTGTTTGCGGGATATTATCAATGGACTTTCTAGTTTTGAATGTTTTTATCAGGGAACATTTAATTTTGTACCGTTGAAGACTAATTGGTTCATCATGGGAACAGGAGCTCTACACATTCGTATTTTCGGGGGAGAAAACTAGACGAACTGCGGCAAACAAACATGATATTTATGTTGGTATAGATGACATTTTATGCACTTGCCTAACGAAAATACTTTGCCTTTCTCCAAAACAATTTTTACTCTGATTTTCTCGGTCCATTGCATACGAATGCCACACCACTTTGTACGGATATGACTGGATGTAACCGGAAATATCTGCTTTTGCTTGGCTAACTCAATCCCAGATATTGCTACAGCCTCTGTGTTTGTGTTTTCTGGATATTATCAACGGACTTTATTGTTTTGAATGTTTTTTATCAGGGAACATTTAGTTTTGTGCTTGGAAACACTACTTCATTCCACATGGAGACACCATCTCTACACATTCGTATTTTCTAGGGAGAAAGCTAGAGGAACAGCGGCAAACAATCATGATATTTCTGTTTGTATCGATGGCATTTCATGCACTCATCTAAAGCAAAGACTTTGCTTTTCTCCAAACCATTTTTACTGTGATTTTCTCGGTCCACTGCATACAAATTCCACACCAGTTTGTCCGGATATGACTGGATGAAACCGGAAATATCCAGTTTTGTTTGGGATAACTCAATCCCAGATATTGCTACAGCCTTTGTGTTTGTCTCTACCTGGTATTATCCACGGACTTTATTGTTTTGAATTTTTTTAATCAGGAAACATTTAAGTTTAATCTTCGAAACACTAATTGTTTCCACATGGAGATTCCAGCTCTACACATTCGTATTTTCTAGGGAGAAACCTAGAGGAACTGGGGCAAACAAACATGATGTTGCTGTTTGTATAGATGACATTTTATGCACTTGCCTAACGAAAACTCTTTGCTTTTCTCTAAAACCTTTTTTACTGTGATTTTCTTGGTCCATTGCATAGGAATTCCAAACCACGTTTTCCGTATATGACTGGATGAAACCAGAAATATCCGGTTGTGTTTTGCTAACTCAATGCAAAATATGTTGAAAGCCTCTGTGTTTGTGTTTTCTGGATATTATCGATGGACTTTATTGTTTTGAATATTTTTATCAGGGAACATTTAATTTTGTAACGTAGAAACACTAAAGGTTCATCATGGGGACAGCAGCTCTACACATTCGTATTTTCTAGGGAGAAAGCTAGAGGAACGGCGGCAAACAAACATGATATTTCTGTTTGTATAGATGACATTTTATGCACTTTTCTAACGAAAAGACTTTGTTTTTCTCCAAAACCATTTTAATGTGATTTTCTCTGTCCATTGCATACGAATTCCACACCAGTTTGTCCGGATATGACTGGATGAAACCGGAAATATCCGGGTTTTTTTTTTGGCTAACTCAATCCCAGATATTGCTACAGCCTGTGTGTTTGTGTATTCCTGATTTTATCCATGGATTTTATTGTTTTGAATGTTTTTTATCAGGGAACATTTAATTTGTGCTTGCAAACACTAATTGGCTCCGCATGCAGACACACTTTCTACGTATTCATATTTTCTAGGTAGAAAGCTAGAGGAACTGCCGCAAACAATCATGATATTTCTGTTTGTATCGATGACATTTTATGCACTTGCCTAACGAAAAGCCTTTGCTTTTCTCCAAAACCATTTTTAATCTGATTTTCTCGGTCCATTGCATATGAATTCCACACCAGTTTCTCCGGATATGACTGGATGAAACCGGAAATATCCGGTATTGTTTTGGCTAACTCAATCCCAGATATTGCTACAGCTTCTGTGTTTGTGTATTCCTGATATTATCCACGGACTTTATTATTTTGAATGTTTTTTTATCAGGGACCATTTAATTTTGTGCTTGGAATCACCAATTGGTTCCACATGGAGACACCAGCTCTACATGCTTTTATTTTCTAGGGAGAAAGCTAGAGGAACTGCGGCAAACAACATGATATTTCTGTTTGTATCGGTGGTATTTTATGCACTTGCCTAACGAAAAGACTTTGCTTTTCTCCAAAACCATTTTTAATGTGATTTTTCTCGTTCCATTGCATATGAATTTCACACGACTTTGTCCAGCTATGACTGGATGAAACTGGAAATACCTGGTTTTGTTTTGGCTAACTCAATCCGAAATATTGTGAAAGCCTCTGTGTTTGTGTTTGCGGGATATTATCAATGGACTTTCTAGTTTTGAATGTTTTTATCAGGGAACATTTAATTTTGTACCGTTGAAGACTAATTGGTTCATCATGGGAACAGGAGCTCTACACATTCGTATTTTCGGGGGAGAAAACTAGACGAACTGCGGCAAACAAACATGATATTTATGTTGGTATAGATGACATTTTATGCACTTGCCTAACGAAAATACTTTGCCTTTCTCCAAAACAATTTTTACTCTGATTTTCTCGGTCCATTGCATACGAATGCCACACCACTTTGTACGGATATGACTGGATGTAACCGGAAATATCTGCTTTTGCTTGGCTAACTCAATCCCAGATATTGCTACAGCCTCTGTGTTTGTGTTTTCTGGATATTATCAACGGACTTTATTGTTTTGAATGTTTTTTATCAGGGAACATTTAGTTTTGTGCTTGGAAACACTACTTCATTCCACATGGAGACACCATCTCTACACATTCGTATTTTCTAGGGAGAAAGCTAGAGGAACAGCGGCAAACAATCATGATATTTCTGTTTGTATCGATGGCATTTCATGCACTTATCTAAAGCAAAGACTTTGCTTTTCTCCAAACCATTTTTACTGTGATTTTCTCGGTCCACTGCATACAAATTCCACACCAGTTTGTCCGGATATGACTGGATGAAACCGGAAATATCCAGTTTTGTTTTGGATAACTCAATCCCAGATATTGCTACAGCCTTTGTGTTTGTCTCTACCTGGTATTATCCACGGACTTTATTGTTTTGAATTTTTTTAATCAGGAAACATTTAAGTTTAATCTTTGAAACACTAATTGTTTCCACATGGAGATTCCAGCTCTACACATTCGTATTTTCTAGGGAGAAACCTAGAGGAACTGGGGCAAACAAACATGATGTTGCTGTTTGTATAGATGACATTTTATGCACTTGCCTAACGAAAACTCTTTGCTTTTCTCTAAAACCTTTTTTACTGTGATTTTCTTGGTCCATTGCATAGGAATTCCAAACCACGTTTTCCGTATATGACTGGATGAAACCAGAAATATCCGGTTGTGTTTTGCTAACTCAATGCAAAATATGTTGAAAGCCTCTGTGTTTGTGTTTTCTGGATATTATCGATGGACTTTATTGTTTTGAATATTTTTATCAGGGAACATTTAATTTTGTAACGTAGAAACACTAAAGGTTCATCATGGGGACAGCAGCTCTACACATTCGTATTTTCTAGGGAGAAAGCTAGAGGAACGGCGGCAAACAAACATGATATTTCTGTTTGTATAGATGACATTTTATGCACTTTTCTAACGAAAAGACTTTGTTTTTCTCCAAAACCATTTTTAATGTGATTTTCTCTGTCCATTGCATACGAATTCCACACCAGTTTGTCCGGATATGACTGGATGAATCTGGAAATATCCGGGTTTTTTTTTTTTTTGGCTAACTCAATCCCAGATATTGCTACAGCCTGTGTGTTTGTGTATTCCTGATTTTATCCGTGGATTTCATTGTTTTGAATGTTTTTTATCAGGGAACATTTAATTTGTGCTTGCCAACACTAATTGGCTCCGCATGCAGACACACTTTCTATGTATTCATATTTTCTAGGTAGAAAGCTAGAGGAACTGCCGCAAACAATCATGATATTTCTGTTTGTATCGATGACATTTTATGCACTTGCCTAACGAAAAGCCTTTGCTTTTCTCCAAAACCATTTTTAATCTGATTTTCTCGGTCCATTGCATATGAATTCCACACCAGTTTCTCCGGATATGACTGGATGAAACCGGAAATATCCGGTATTGTTTTGGCTAACTCAATCCCAGATATTGCTACAGCTTCTGTGTTTGTGTATTCCTGATATTATCCACGGACTTTATTATTTTGAATGTTTTTTTATCAGGGACCATTTAATTTTGTGCTTGGACTCACCAATTGGTTCCACATGGAGACACCAGCTCTACATGCTTTTATTTTCTAGGGAGAAAGCTAGAGGAACTGCGGCAAACAACATGATATTTCGGTTTGTATCGGTGGTATTTTATGCACTTGCCTAACGAAAAGACTTTGCTTTTCTCCAAAACCATTTTTAATGTGATTTTTCTCGTTCCATTGCATATGAATTTCACACGACTTTGTCCAGCTATGACTGGATGAAACTGGAAATACCTGGTTTTGTTTTGGCTAACTCAATCCGAAATATTGTGAAAGCCTCTGTGTTTGTGTTTGCGGGATATTATCAATGGACTTTCTAGTTTTGAATGTTTTTATCAGGGAACATTTAATTTTGTACCGTTGAAGACTAATTGGTTCATCATGGGAACAGGAGCTCTACACATTCGTATTTTCGGGGGAGAAAACTAGACGAACTGCGGCAAACAAACATGATATTTATGTTGGTATAGATGACATTTTATGCACTTGCCTAACGAAAATACTTTGCCTTTCTCCAAAACAATTTTTACTCTGATTTTCTCGGTCCATTGCATACGAATGCCACACCACTTTGTACGGATATGACTGGATGTAACCAGAAATATCTGCTTTTGCTTGGCTAACTCAATCCCAGATATTGCTACAGCCTCTGTGTTCGTGTTTTCTGGATATTATCAACGGACTTTATTGTTTTGAATGTTTTTTATCAGGGAACATTTAGTTTTGTGCTTGGAAACACTACTTCATTCCACATGGAGACACCATCTCTACACATTCGTATTTTCTAGGGAGAAAGCTAGAGGAACAGCGGCAAACAATCATGATATTTCTGTTTGTATCGATGGCATTTCATGCACTTATCTAAAGCAAAGACTTTGCTTTTCTCCAAACCATTTTTACTGTGATTTTCTCGGTCCACTGCATACAAATTCCACACCAGTTTGTCCGGATATGACTGGATGAAACCGGAAATATCCAGTTTTGTTTTGGATAACTCAATCCCAGATATTGCTACAGCCTTTGTGTTTGTCTCTACCTGGTATTATCCACGGACTTTATTGTTTTGAATTTTTTTAATCAGGAAACATTTAAGTTTAATCTTCGAAACACTAATTGTTTCCACATGGAGATTCCAGCTCTACACATTCGTATTTTCTAGGGAGAAACCTAGAGGAACTGGGGCAAACAAACATGATGTTGCTGTTTGTATAGATGACATTTTATGCACTTGCCTAACAAAAACTCTTTGCTTTTCTCTAAAACCTTTTTTACTGTGATTTACTTGGTCCATTGCATAGGAATTCCAAACCACGTTTTCCGTATATGACTGGATGAAACCAGAAATATCCGGTTGTGTTTTGCTAACTCAATGCAAAATATGTTGAAAGCCTCTGTGTTTGTGTTTTCTGGATATTATCGATGGACTTTATTGTTTTGAATATTTTTATCAGGGAACATTTAATTTTGTAACGTAGAAACACTAAAGGTTCATCATGGGGACAGCAGCTCTACACATTCGTATTTTCTAGGGAGAAAGCTAGAGGAACGGCGGCAAACAAACATGATATTTCTGTTTGTATAGATGACATTTTATGCACTTTTCTAACGAAAAGACTTTGTTTTTCTCCAAAACCATTTTTAATGTGATTTTCTCTGTCCATTGCATACGAATTCCACACCAGTTTGTCCGGATATGACTGGATGAAACCGGAAATATCCGGGTTTTTTTTTTGGCTAACTCAATCCCAGATATTGCTACAGCCTGTGTGTTTGTGTATTCCTGATTTTATCCATGGATTTCATTGTTTTGAATGTTTTTTATCAGGGAACATTTAATTTGTGCTTGCCAACACTAATTGGCTCCGCATGCAGACCCACTTTCTATGTATTCATATTTTCTAGGTAGAAAGCTAGAGGAACTGCCGCAAACAATCATGATATTTCTGTTTGTATCGATGACATTTTATGCACTTGCCTAACGAAAAGCCTTTGCTTTTCTCCAAAACCATTTTTAATCTGATTTTCTCGGTCCATTGCATATGAATTCCACACCAGTTTCTCCGGATATGACTGGATGAAACCGGAAATATCCGGTATTGTTTTGGCTAACTCAATCCCAGATATTGCTACAGCTTCTGTGTTTGTGTATTCCTGATATTATCCACGGACTTTATTATTTTGAATGTTTTTTTATCAGGGACCATTTAATTTTGTGCTTGGAATCACCAATTGGTTCCACATGGAGACACCAGCTCTACATGCTTTTATTTTCTAGGGAGAAAGCTAGAGGAACTGCGGCAAACAACATGATATTTCTGTTTGTATCGGTGGTATTTTATGCACTTGCCTAACGAAAAGACTTTGCTTTTCTCCAAAACCATTTTTAATGTGATTTTTCTCGTTCCATTGCATATGAATTTCACACGACTTTGTCCAGCTATGACTGGATGAAACTGGAAATACCTGGTTTTGTTTTGGCTAACTCAATCCGAAATATTGTGAAAGCCTCTGTGTTTGTGTTTGCGGGATATTATCAATGGACTTTCTAGTTTTGAATGTTTTTATCAGGGAACATTTAATTTTGTACCGTTGAAGACTAATTGGTTCATCATGGGAACAGGAGCTCTACACATTCGTATTTTCGGGGGAGAAAACTAGACGAACTGCGGCAAACAAACATGATATTTATGTTGGTATAGATGACATTTTATGCACTTGCCTAACGAAACTACTTTGCCTTTCTCCAAAACAATTTTTACTCTGATTTTCTCGGTCCATTGCATACGAATGCCACACCACTTTGTACGGATATGACTGGATGTAACCGGAAATATCTGCTTTTGCTTGGCTAACTCAATCCCAGATATTGCTACAGCCTCTGTGTTTGTGTTTTCTGGATATTATCAACGGACTTTATTGTTTTGAATGTTTTTTATCAGGGAACATTTAGTTTTGTGCTTGGAAACACTACTTCATTCCACATGGAGACACCATCTCTACACATTCGTATTTTCTAGGGAGAAAGCTAGAGGAACAGCGGCAAACAATCATGATATTTCTGTTTGTATCGATGGCATTTCATGCACTTATCTAAAGCAAAGACTTTGCTTTTCTCCAAACCATTTTTACTGTGATTTTCTCGGTCCACTGCATACAAATTCCACACCAGTTTGTCCGGATATGACTGGATGAAACCGGAAATATCCAGTTTTGTTTTGGATAACTCAATCCCAGATATTGCTACAGCCTTTGTGTTTGTCTCTACCTGGTATTATCCACGGACTTTATTGTTTTGAATTTTTTTAATCAGGAAACATTTAAGTTTAATCTTCGAAACACTAATTGTTTCCACATGGAGATTCCAGCTCTACACATTCGTATTTTCTAGGGAGAAACCTAGAGGAACTGGGGCAAACAAACATGATGTTGCTGTTTGTATAGATGACATTTTATGCACTTGCCTAACGAAAACTCTTTGCTTTTCTCTAAAACCTTTTTTACTGTGATTTTCTTGGTCCATTGCATAGGAATTCCAAACCACGTTTTCCGTATATGACTGGATGAAACCAGAAATATCCGGTTGTGTTTTGCTAACTCAATGCAAAATATGTTGAAAGCCTCTGTGTTTGTGTTTTCTGGATATTATCGATGGACTTTATTGTTTTGAATATTTTTATCAGGGAACATTTAATTTTGTAACGTAGAAACACTAAAGGTTCATCATGGGGACAGCAGCTCTACACATTCGTATTTTCTAGGGAGAAAGCTAGAGGAACGGCGGCAAACAAACATGATATTTCTGTTTGTATAGATGACATTTTATGCACTTTTCTAAAGAAAAGACTTTGTTTTTCTCCAAAACCATTTTTAATGTGATTTTCTCTGTCCATTGCATACGAATTCCACACCAGTTTGTCCGGATATGACTGGATGAATCTGGAAATATCCGGGTTTTTTTTTTTTTTGGCTAACTCAATCCCAGATATTGCTACAGCCTGTGTGTTTGTGTATTCCTGATTTTATCCGTGGATTTCATTGTTTTGAATGTTTTTTATCAGGGAACATTTAATTTGTGCTTGCCAACACTAATTGGCTCCGCATGCAGACACACTTTCTACGTATTCATATTTTCTAGGTAGAAAGCTAGAGGAACTGCCGCAAACAATCATGATATTTCTGTTTGTATCGATGACATTTTATGCACTTGCCTAACGAAAAGCCTTTGCTTTTCTCCAAAACCATTTTTAATCTGATTTTCTCGGTCCATTGCATATGAATTCCACACCAGTTTCTCCGGATATGACTGGATGAAACCGGAAATATCCGGTATTGTTTTGGCTAACTCAATCCCAGATATTGCTACAGCTTCTGTGTTTGTGTATTCCTGATATTATCCACGGACTTTATTATTTTGAATGTTTTTTTATCAGGGACCATTTAATTTTGTGCTTGGACTCACCAATTGGTTCCACATGGAGACACCAGCTCTACATGCTTTTATTTTCTAGGGAGAAAGCTAGAGGAACTGCGGCAAACAACATGATATTTCGGTTTGTATCGGTGGTATTTTATGCACTTGCCTAACGAAAAGACTTTGCTTTTCTCCAAAACCATTTTTAATGTGATTTTTCTCGTTCCATTGCATATGAATTTCACACGACTTTGTCCAGCTATGACTGGATGAAACTGGAAATACCTGGTTTTGTTTTGGCTAACTCAATCCGAAATATTGTGAAAGCCTCTGTGTTTGTGTTTGCGGGATATTATCAATGGACTTTCTAGTTTTGAATGCTTTTATCAGGGAACATTTAATTTTGTACCGTTGAAGACTAATTGGTTCATCATGGGAACAGGAGCTCTACACATTCGTATTTTCGGGGGAGAAAACTAGACGAACTGCGGCAAACAAACATGATATTTATGTTGGTATAGATGACATTTTATGCACTTGCCTAACGAAAATACTTTGCCTTTCTCCAAAACAATTTTTACTCTGATTTTCTCGGTCCATTGCATACGAATGCCACACCACTTTGTAAGGATATGACTGGATGTAACCGGAAATATCTGCTTTTGCTTGGCTAACTCAATCCCAGATATTGCTACAGCCTCTGTGTTTGTGTTTTCTGGATATTATCAACGGACTTTATTGTTTTGAATGTTTTTTATCAGGGAACATTTAGTTTTGTGCTTGGAAACACTACTTCATTCCACATGGAGACACCATCTCTACACATTCGTATTTTCTAGGGAGAAAGCTAGAGGAACAGCGGCAAACAATCATGATATTTCTGTTTGTATCGATGGCATTTCATGCACTTATCTAAAGCAAAGACTTTGCTTTTCTCCAAACCATTTTTACTGTGATTTTCTCGGTCCACTGCATACAAATTCCACACCAGTTTGTCCGGATATGACTGGATGAAACCGGAAATATCCAGTTTTGTTTTGGATAACTCAATCCCAGATATTGCTACAGCCTTTGTGTTTGTCTCTACCTGGTATTATCCACGGACTTTATTGTTTTGAATTTTTTTAATCAGGAAACATTTAAGTTTAATCTTCGAAACACTAATTGTTTCCACATGGAGATTCCAGCTCTACACATTCGTATTTTCTAGGGAGAAACCTAGAGGAACTGGGGCAAACAAACATGATGTTGCTGTTTGTATAGATGACATTTTATGCACTTGCCTAACGAAAACTCTTTGCTTTTCTCTAAAACCTTTTTTACTGTGATTTTCTTGGTCCATTGCATAGGAATTCCAAACCACGTTTTCCGTATATGACTGGATGAAACCAGAAATATCCGGTTGTGTTTTGCTAACTCAATGCAAAATATGTTGAAAGCCTCTGTGTTTGTGTTTTCTGGATATTATCGATGGACTTTATTGTTTTGAATATTTTTATCAGGGAACATTTAATTTTGTAACGTAGAAACACTAAAGGTTCATCATGGGGACAGCAGCTCTACACATTCGTATTTTCTAGGGAGAAAGCTAGAGGAACGGCGGCAAACAAACATGATATTTCTGTTTGTATAGATGACATTTTATGCACTTTTCTAACGAAAAGACTTTGTTTTTCTCCAAAACCATTTTTAATGTGATTTTCTCTGTCCATTGCATACGAATTCCACACCAGTTTGTCCGGATATGACTGGATGAATCCGGAAATATCCGGGTTTTTTTTTTTTGGCTAACTCAATCCCAGATATTGCTACAGCCTGTGTGTTTGTGTATTCCTGATTTTATCCGTGGATTTCATTGTTTTGAATGTTTTTTATCAGGGAACATTTAATTTGTGCTTGCCAACACTAATTGGCTCCGCATGCAGACACACTTTCTACGTATTCATATTTTCTAGGTAGAAAGCTAGAGGAACTGCCGCAAACAATCATGATATTTCTGTTTGTATCGATGACATTTTATGCACTTGCCTAACGAAAAGCCTTTGCTTTTCTCCAAAACCATTTTTAATCTGATTTTCTCGGTCCATTGCATATGAATTCCACACCAGTTTCTCCGGATATGACTGGATGAAACCGGAAATATCCGGTATTGTTTTGGCTAACTCAATCCCAGATATTGCTACAGCTTCTGTGTTTGTGTATTCCTGATATTATCCACGGACTTTATTATTTTGAATGTTTTTTTATCAGGGACCATTTAATTTTGTGCTTGGAATCACCAATTGGTTCCACATGGAGACACCAGCTCTACATGCTTTTATTTTCTAGGGAGAAAGCTAGAGGAACTGCGGCAAACAACATGATATTTCTGTTTGTATCGGTGGTATTTTATGCACTTGCCTAACGAAAAGACTTTGCTTTTCTCCAAAACCATTTTTAATGTGATTTTTCTCGTTCCATTGCATATGAATTTCACACGACTTTGTCCAGCTATGACTGGATGAAACTGGAAATACCTAGTTTTGTTTTGGCTAACTCAATCCGAAATATTGTGAAAGCCTCTGTGTTTGTGTTTGCGGGATATTATCAATGGACTTTCTAGTTTTGAATGTTTTTATCAGGGAACATTTAATTTTGTACCGTTGAAGACTAATTGGTTCATCATGGGAACAGGAGCTCTACACATTCGTATTTTCGGGGGAGAAAACTAGACGAACTGCGGCAAACAAACATGATATTTATGTTGGTATAGATGACATTTTATGCACTTGCCTAACGAAAATACTTTGCCTTTCTCCAAAACAATTTTTACTCTGATTTTCTCGGTCCATTGCATACGAATGCCACACCACTTTGTACGGATATGACTGGATGTAACCGGAAATATCTGCTTTTGCTTGGCTAACTCAATCCCAGATATTGCTACAGCCTCTGTGTTTGTGTTTTCTGGGTATTATCAATGGACTTTATTGTTTTGAATGTTTTTTATCAGGGAACATTTAGTTTTGTGCTTGGAAACACTACTTCATTCCACATGGAGACACCATCTCTACACATTCGTATTTTCTAGGGAGAAAGCTAGAGGAACAGCGGCAAACAATCATGATATTTCTGTTTGTATCGATGGCATTTCATGCACTTATCTAAAGCAAAGACTTTGCTTTTCTCCAAACCATTTTTACTGTGATTTTCTCGGTCCACTGCATACAAATTCCACACCAGTTTGTCCGGATATGACTGGATGAAACCGGAAATATCCAGTTTTGTTTTGGATAACTCAATCCCAGATATTGCTACAGCCTTTGTGTTTGTCTCTACCTGGTATTATCCACGGACTTTATTGTTTTGAATTTTTTTAATCAGGAAACATTTAAGTTTAATCTTCGAAACACTAATTGTTTCCACATGGAGATTCCAGCTCTACACATTCGTATTTTCTAGGGAGAAACCTAGAGGAACTGGGGCAAACAAACATGATGTTGCTGTTTGTATAGATGACATTTTATGCACTTGCCTAACGAAAACTCTTTGCTTTTCTCTAAAACCTTTTTTACTGTGATTTTCTTGGTCCATTGCATAGGAATTCCAAACCACGTTTTCCGTATATGACTGGATGAAACCAGAAATATCCGGTTGTGTTTTGCTAACTCAATGCAAAATATGTTGAAAGCCTCTGTGTTTGTGTTTTCTGGATATTATCGATGGACTTTATTGTTTTGAATATTTTTATCAGGGAACATTTAATTTTGTAACGTAGAAACACTAAAGGTTCATCATGGGGACAGCAGCTCTACACATTCGTATTTTCTAGGGAGAAAGCTAGAGGAACGGCGGCAAACAAACATGATATTTCTGTTTGTATAGATGACATTTTATGCACTTTTCTAACGAAAAGACTTTGTTTTTCTCCAAAACCATTTTTAATGTGATTTTCTCTGTCCATTGCATACGAATTCCACACCAGTTTGTCCGGATATGACTGGATGAATCCGGAAATATCCGGGTTTTTTTTTTTTTGGCTAACTCAATCCCAGATATTGCTACAGCCTGTGTGTTTGTGTATTCCTGATTTTATCCGTGGATTTCATTGTTTTGAATGTTTTTTATCAGGGAACATTTAATTTGTGCTTGCCAACACTAATTGGCTCCGCATGCAGACACACTTTCTACGTATTCATATTTTCTAGGTAGAAAGCTAGAGGAACTGCCGCAAACAATCATGATATTTCTGTTTGTATCGATGACATTTTATGCACTTGCCTAACGAAAAGCCTTTGCTTTTCTCCAAAACCATTTTTAATCTGATTTTCTCGGTCCATTGCATATGAATTCCACACCAGTTTCTCCGGATATGACTGGATGTAACCGGAAATATCTGCTTTTGCTTGGCTAACTCAATCCCAGATATTGCTACAGCCTCTGTGTTTGTGTTTTCTGGGTATTATCAACGGACTTTATTGTTTTGAATGTTTTTTATCAGGGAACATTTAGTTTTGTGCTTGGAAACACTACTTCATTCCACATGGAGACACCATCTCTACACATTCGTATTTTCTAGGGAGAAAGCTAGAGGAACAGCGGCAAACAATCATGATATTTCTGTTTGTATCGATGGCATTTCATGCACTTATCTAAAGCAAAGACTTTGCTTTTCTCCAAACCATTTTTACTGTGATTTTCTCGGTCCACTGCATACAAATTCCACACCAGTTTGTCCGGATATGACTGGATGAAACCGGAAATATCCAGTTTTGTTTTGGATAACTCAATCCCAGATATTGCTACAGCCTTTGTGTTTGTCTCTACCTGGTATTATCCACGGACTTTATTGTTTTGAATTTTTTTAATCAGGAAACATTTAAGTTTAATCTTCGAAACACTAATTGTTTCCACATGGAGATTCCAGCTCTACACATTCGTATTTTCTAGGGAGAAACCTAGAGGAACTGGGGCAAACAAACATGATGTTGCTGTTTGTATAGATGACATTTTATGCACTTGCCTAACGAAAACTCTTTGCTTTTCTCTAAAACCTTTTTTACTGTGATTTTCTTGGTCCATTGCATAGGAATTCCAAACCACGTTTTCCGTATATGACTGGATGAAACCAGAAATATCCGGTTGTGTTTTGCTAACTCAATGCAAAATATGTTGAAAGCCTCTGTGTTTGTGTTTTCTGGATATTATCGATGGACTTTATTGTTTTGAATATTTTTATCAGGGAACATTTAATTTTGTAACGTAGAAACACTAAAGGTTCATCATGGGGACAGCAGCTCTACACATTCGTATTTTCTAGGGAGAAAGCTAGAGGAACGGCGGCAAACAAACATGATATTTCTGTTTGTATAGATGACATTTTATGCACTTTTCTAACGAAAAGACTTTGTTTTTCTCCAAAACCATTTTTAATGTGATTTTCTCTGTCCATTGCATACGAATTCCACACCAGTTTGTCCGGATATGACTGGATGAATCCGGAAATATCCGGGTTTTTTTTTTTTTTGGCTAACTCAATCCCAGATATTGCTACAGCCTGTGTGTTTGTGTATTCCTGATTTTATCCGTGGATTTCATTGTTTTGAATGTTTTTTATCAGGGAACATTTAATTTGTGCTTGCCAACACTAATTGGCTCCGCATGCAGACACACTTTCTACGTATTCATATTTTCTAGGTAGAAAGCTAGAGGAACTGCCGCAAACAATCATGATATTTCTGTTTGTATCGATGACATTTTATGCACTTGCCTAACGAAAAGCCTTTGCTTTTCTCCAAAACCATTTTTAATCTGATTTTCTCGGTCCATTGCATATGAATTCCACACCAGTTTCTCCGGATATGACTGGATGAAACCGGAAATATCCGGTATTGTTTTGGCTAACTCAATCCCAGATATTGCTACAGCTTCTGTGTTTGTGTATTCCTGATATTATCCACGGACTTTATTATTTTGAATGTTTTTTTATCAGGGACCATTTAATTTTGTGCTTGGAATCACCAATTGGTTCCACATGGAGACACCAGCTCTACATGCTTTTATTTTCTAGGGAGAAAGCTAGAGGAACTGCGGCAAACAACATGATATTTCTGTTTGTATCGGTGGTATTTTATGCACTTGCCTAACGAAAAGACTTTGCTTTTCTCCAAAACCATTTTTAATGTGATTTTTCTCGTTCCATTGCATATGAATTTCACACGACTTTGTCCAGCTATGACTGGATGAAACTGGAAATACCTGGTTTTGTTTTGGCTAACTCAATCCGAAATATTGTGAAAGCCTCTGTGTTTGTGTTTGCGGGATATTATCAATGGACTTTCTAGTTTTGAATGTTTTTATCAGGGAACATTTAATTTTGTACCGTTGAAGACTAATTGGTTCATCATGGGAACAGGAGCTCTACACATTCGTATTTTCGGGGGAGAAAACTAGACGAACTGCGGCAAACAAACATGATATTTATGTTGGTATAGATGACATTTTATGCACTTGCCTAACGAAAATACTTTGCCTTTCTCCAAAACAATTTTTACTCTGATTTTCTCGGTCCATTGCATACGAATGCCACACCACTTTGTACGGATATGACTGGATGTAACCGGAAATATCTGCTTTTGCTTGGCTAACTCAATCCCAGATATTGCTACAGCCTCTGTGTTTGTGTTTTCTGGATATTATCAACGGACTTTATTGTTTTGAATGTTTTTTATCAGGGAACATTTAGTTTTGTGCTTGGAAACACTACTTCATTCCACATGGAGACACCATCTCTACACATTCGTATTTTCTAGGGAGAAAGCTAGAGGAACAGCGGCAAACAATCATGATATTTCTGTTTGTATCGATGGCATTTCATGCACTTATCTAAAGCAAAGACTTTGCTTTTCTCCAAACCATTTTTACTGTGATTTTCTCGGTCCACTGCATACAAATTCCACACCAGTTTGTCCGGATATGACTGGATGAAACCGGAAATATCCAGTTTTGTTTTGGATAACTCAATCCCAGATATTGCTACAGCCTTTGTGTTTGTCTCTACCTGGTATTATCCACGGACTTTATTGTTTTGAATTTTTTTAATCAGGAAACATTTAAGTTTAATCTTCGAAACACTAATTGTTTCCACATGGAGATTCCAGCTCTACACATTCGTATTTTCTAGGGAGAAACCTAGAGGAACTGGGGCAAACAAACATGATGTTGCTGTTTGTATAGATGACATTTTATGCACTTGCCTAACGAAAACTCTTTGCTTTTCTCTAAAACCTTTTTTACTGTGATTTTCTTGGTCCATTGCATAGGAATTCCAAACCACGTTTTCCGTATATGACTGGATGAAACCAGAAATATCCGGTTGTGTTTTGCTAACTCAATGCAAAATATGTTGAAAGCCTCTGTGTTTGTGTTTTCTGGATATTATCGATGGACTTTATTGTTTTGAATATTTTTATCAGGGAACATTTAATTTTGTAACGTAGAAACACTAAAGGTTCATCATGGGGACAGCATCTCTACACATTCGTATTTTCTAGGGAGAAAGCTAGAGGAACGGCGGCAAACAAACATGATATTTCTGTTTGTATAGATGACATTTTATGCACTTTTCTAACGAAAAGACTTTGTTTTTCTCCAAAACCATTTTTAATGTGATTTTCTCTGTCCATTGCATACGAATTCCACACCAGTTTGTCCGGATATGACTGGATGAATCCGGAAATATCCGGGTTTTTTTTTTTTTGGCTAACTCAATCCCAGATATTGCTACAGCCTGTGTGTTTGTGTATTCCTGATTTTATCCGTGGATTTCATTGTTTTGAATGTTTTTTATCAGGGAACATTTAATTTGTGCTTGCCAACACTAATTGGCTCCGCATGCAGACACACTTTCTACGTATTCATATTTTCTAGGTAGAAAGCTAGAGGAACTGCCGCAAACAATCATGATATTTCTGTTTGTATCGATGACATTTTATGCACTTGCCTAACGAAAAGCCTTTGCTTTTCTCCAAAACCATTTTTAATCTGATTTTCTCGGTCCATTGCATATGAATTCCACACCAGTTTCTCCGGATATGACTGGATGAAACCGGAAATATCCGGTATTGTTTTGGCTAACTCAATCCCAGATATTGCTACAGCTTCTGTGTTTGTGTATTCCTGATATTATCCACGGACTTTATTATTTTGAATGTTTTTTTATCAGGGACCATTTAATTTTGTGCTTGGAATCACCAATTGGTTCCACATGGAGACACCAGCTCTACATGCTTTTATTTTCTAGGGAGAAAGCTAGAGGAACTGCGGCAAACAACATGATATTTCTGTTTGTATCGGTGGTATTTTATGCACTTGCCTAACGAAAAGACTTTGCTTTTCTCCAAAACCATTTTTAATGTGATTTTTCTCGTTCCATTGCATATGAATTTCACACGACTTTGTCCAGCTATGACTGGATGAAACTGGAAATACCTGGTTTTGTTTTGGCTAACTCAATCCGAAATATTGTGAAAGCCTCTGTGTTTGTGTTTGCGGGATATTATCAATGGACTTTCTAGTTTTGAATGTTTTTATCAGGGAACATTTAATTTTGTACCGTTGAAGACTAATTGGTTCATCATGGGAACAGGAGCTCTACACATTCGTATTTTCGGGGGAGAAAACTAGACGAACTGCGGCAAACAAACATGATATTTATGTTGGTATAGATGACATTTTATGCACTTGCCTAACGAAAATACTTTGCCTTTCTCCAAAACAATTTTTACTCTGATTTTCTCGGTCCATTGCATACGAATGCCACACCACTTTGTACGGATATGACTGGATGTAACCGGAAATATCTGCTTTTGCTTGGCTAACTCAATCCCAGATATTGCTACAGCCTCTGTGTTTGTGTTTTCTGGATATTATCAACGGACTTTATTGTTTTGAATGTTTTTTATCAGGGAACATTTAGTTTTGTGCTTGGAAACACTACTTCATTCCACATGGAGACACCATCTCTACACATTCGTATTTTCTAGGGAGAAAGCTAGAGGAACAGCGGCAAACAATCATGATATTTCTGTTTGTATCGATGGCATTTCATGCACTTATCTAAAGCAAAGACTTTGCTTTTCTCCAAACCATTTTTACTGTGATTTTCTCGGTCCACTGCATACAAATTCCACACCAGTTTGTCCGGATATGACTGGATGAAACCGGAAATATCCAGTTTTGTTTTGGATAACTCAATCCCAGATATTGCTACAGCCTTTGTGTTTGTCTCTACCTGGTATTATCCACGGACTTTATTGTTTTGAATTTTTTTAATCAGGAAACATTTAAGTTTAATCTTCGAAACACTAATTGTTTCCACATGGAGATTCCAGCTCTACACATTCGTATTTTCTAGGGAGAAACCTAGAGGAACTGGGGCAAACAAACATGATGTTGCTGTTTGTATAGATGACATTTTATGCACTTGCCTAACGAAAACTCTTTGCTTTTCTCTAAAACCTTTTTTACTGTGATTTTCTTGGTCCATTGCATAGGAATTCCAAACCACGTTTTCCGTATATGACTGGATGAAACCAGAAATATCCGGTTGTGTTTTGCTAACTCAATGCAAAATATGTTGAAAGCCTCTGTGTTTGTGTTTTCTGGATATTATCGATGGACTTTATTGTTTTGAATATTTTTATCAGGGAACATTTAATTTTGTAACGTAGAAACACTAAAGGTTCATCATGGGGACAGCAGCTCTACACATTCGTATTTTCTAGGGAGAAAGCTAGAGGAACGGCGGCAAACAAACATGATATTTCTGTTTGTATAGATGACATTTTATGCACTTTTCTAACGAAAAGACTTTGTTTTTCTCCAAAACCATTTTAATGTGATTTTCTCTGTCCATTGCATACGAATTCCACACCAGTTTGTCCGGATATGACTGGATGAAACCGGAAATATCCGGGTTTTTTTTTTTGGCTAACTCAATCCCAGATATTGCTACAGCCTGTGTGTTTGTGTATTCCTGATTTTATCCGTGGATTTCATTGTTTTGAATGTTTTTTATCAGGGAACATTTAATTTGTGCTTGCCAACACTAATTGGCTCCGCATGCAGACACACTTTCTATGTATTCATATTTTCTAGGTAGAAAGCTAGAGGAACTGCCGCAAACAATCATGATATTTCTGTTTGTATCGATGACATTTTATGCACTTGCCTAACGAAAAGCCTTTGCTTTTCTCCAAAACCATTTTTAATCTGATTTTCTCGGTCCATTGCATATGAATTCCACACCAGTTTCTCCGGATATGACTGGATGAAACCGGAAATATCCGGTATTGTTTTGGCTAACTCAATCCCAGATATTGCTACAGCTTCTGTGTTTGTGTATTCCTGATATTATCCACGGACTTTATTATTTTGAATGTTTTTTTATCAGGGACCATTTAATTTTGTGCTTGGAATCACCAATTGGTTCCACATGGAGACACCAGCTCTACATGCTTTTATTTTCTAGGGAGAAAGCTAGAGGAACTGCGGCAAACAACATGATATTTCTGTTTGTATCGGTGGTATTTTATGCACTTGCCTAACGAAAAGACTTTGCTTTTCTCCAAAACCATTTTTAATGTGATTTTTCTCGTTCCATTGCATATGAATTTCACACGACTTTGTCCAGCTATGACTGGATGAAACTGGAAATACCTGGTTTTGTTTTGGCTAACTCAATCCGAAATATTGTGAAAGCCTCTGTGTTTGTGTTTGCGGGATATTATCAATGGACTTTCTAGTTTTGAATGTTTTTATCAGGGAACATTTAATTTTGTACCGTTGAAGACTAATTGGTTCATCATGGGAACAGGAGCTCTACACATTTGTATTTTCGGGGGAGAAAACTAGACGAACTGCGGCAAACAAACATGATATTTATGTTGGTATAGATGACATTTTATGCACTTGCCTAACGAAAATACTTTGCCTTTCTCCAAAACAATTTTTACTCTGATTTTCTCGGTCCATTGCATACGAATGCCACACCACTTTGTACGGATATGACTGGATGTAACCGGAAATATCTGCTTTTGCTTGGCTAACTCAATCCCAGATATTGCTACAGCCTCTGTGTTTGTGTTTTCTGGATATTATCAACGGACTTTATTGTTTTGAATGTTTTTTTCAGGGAACATTTAGTTTTGTGCTTGGAAACACTACTTCATTCCACATGGAGACACCATCTCTACACATTCGTATTTTCTAGGGAGAAAGCTAGAGGAACAGCGGCAAACAATCATGATATTTCTGTTTGTATCGATGGCATTTCATGCACTTATCTAAAGCAAAGACTTTGCTTTTCTCCAAACCATTTTTACTGTGATTTTCTCGGTCCACTGCATACAAATTCCACACCAGTTTGTCCGGATATGACTGGATGAAACCGGAAATATCCAGTTTTGTTTTGGATAACTCAATCCCAGATATTGCTACAGCCTTTGTGTTTGTCTCTACCTGGTATTATCCACGGACTTTATTGTTTTGAATTTTTTTAATCAGGAAACATTTAAGTTTAATCTTCGAAACACTAATTGTTTCCACATGGAGATTCCAGCTCTACACATTCGTATTTTCTAGGGAGAAACCTAGAGGAACTGGGGCAAACAAACATGATGTTGCTGTTTGTATAGATGACATTTTATGCACTTGCCTAACGAAAACTCTTTGCTTTTCTCTAAAACCTTTTTTACTGTGATTTTCTTGGTCCATTGCATAGGAATTCCAAACCACGTTTTCCGTATATGACTGGATGAAACCAGAAATATCCGGTTGTGTTTTGCTAACTCAATGCAAAATATGTTGAAAGCCTCTGTGTTTGTGTTTTCTGGATATTATCGATGGACTTTATTGTTTTGAATATTTTTATCAGGGAACATTTAATTTTGTAACGTAGAAACACTAAAGGTTCATCATGGGGACAGCAGCTCTACACATTCGTATTTTCTAGGGAGAAAGCTAGAGGAACGGCGGCAAACAAACATGATATTTCTGTTTGTATAGATGACATTTTATGCACTTTTCTAACGAAAAGACTTTGTTTTTCTCCAAAACCATTTTAATGTGATTTTCTCTGTCCATTGCATACGAATTCCACACCAGTTTGTCCGGATATGACTGGATGAAACCGGAAATATCCGGGTTTTTTTTTTGGCTAACTCAATCCCAGATATTGCTACAGCCTGTGTGTTTGTGTATTCCTGATTTTATCCGTGGATTTCATTGTTTTGAATGTTTTTTATCAGGGAACATTTAATTTGTGCTTGCCAACACTAATTGGCTCCGCATGCAGACACACTTTCTATGTATTCATATTTTCTAGGTAGAAAGCTAGAGGAACTGCCGCAAACAATCATGATATTTCTGTTTGTATCGATGACATTTTATGCACTTGCCTAACGAAAAGCCTTTGCTTTTCTCCAAAACCATTTTTAATCTGATTTTCTCGGTCCATTGCATATGAATTCCACACCAGTTTCTCCGGATATGACTGGATGAAACCGGAAATATCCGGTATTGTTTTGGCTAACTCAATCCCAGATATTGCTACAGCTTCTGTGTTTGTGTATTCCTGATATTATCCACGGACTTTATTATTTTGAATGTTTTTTTATCAGGGACCATTTAATTTTGTGCTTGGAATCACCAATTGGTTCCACATGGAGACACCAGCTCTACATGCTTTTATTTTCTAGGGAGAAAGCTAGAGGAACTGCGGCAAACAACATGATATTTCTGTTTGTATCGGTGGTATTTTATGCACTTGCCTAACGAAAAGACTTTGCTTTTCTCCAAAACCATTTTTAATGTGATTTTTCTCGTTCCATTGCATATGAATTTCACACGACTTTGTCCAGCTATGACTGGATGAAACTGGAAATACCTGGTTTTGTTTTGGCTAACTCAATCCGAAATATTGTGAAAGCCTCTGTGTTTGTGTTTGCGGGATATTATCAATGGACTTTCTAGTTTTGAATGTTTTTATCAGGGAACATTTAATTTTGTACCGTTGAAGACTAATTGGTTCATCATGGGAACAGGAGCTCTACACATTTGTATTTTCGGGGGAGAAAACTAGACGAACTGCGGCAAACAAACATGATATTTATGTTGGTATAGATGACATTTTATGCACTTGCCTAACGAAAATACTTTGCCTTTCTCCAAAACAATTTTTACTCTGATTTTCTCGGTCCATTGCATACGAATGCCACACCACTTTGTACGGATATGACTGGATGTAACCGGAAATATCTGCTTTTGCTTGGCTAACTCAATCCCAGATATTGCTACAGCCTCTGTGTTTGTGTTTTCTGGATATTATCAACGGACTTTATTGTTTTGAATGTTTTTTTCAGGGAACATTTAGTTTTGTGCTTGGAAACACTACTTCATTCCACATGGAGACACCATCTCTACACATTCGTATTTTCTAGGGAGAAAGCTAGAGGAACAGCGGCAAACAATCATGATATTTCTGTTTGTATCGATGGCATTTCATGCACTTATCTAAAGCAAAGACTTTGCTTTTCTCCAAACCATTTTTACTGTGATTTTCTCGGTCCACTGCATACAAATTCCACACCAGTTTGTCCGGATATGACTGGATGAAACCGGAAATATCCAGTTTTGTTTTGGATAACTCAATCCCAGATATTGCTACAGCCTTTGTGTTTGTCTCTACCTGGTATTATCCACGGACTTTATTGTTTTGAATTTTTTTAATCAGGAAACATTTAAGTTTAATCTTCGAAACACTAATTGTTTCCACATGGAGATTCCAGCTCTACACATTCGTATTTTCTAGGGAGAAACCTAGAGGAACTGGGGCAAACAAACATGATGTTGCTGTTTGTATAGATGACATTTTATGCACTTGCCTAACGAAAACTCTTTGCTTTTCTCTAAAACCTTTTTTACTGTGATTTTCTTGGTCCATTGCATAGGAATTCCAAACCACGTTTTCCGTATATGACTGGATGAAACCAGAAATATCCGGTTGTGTTTTGCTAACTCAATGCAAAATATGTTGAAAGCCTCTGTGTTTGTGTTTTCTGGATATTATCGATGGACTTTATTGTTTTGAATATTTTTATCAGGGAACATTTAATTTTGTAACGTAGAAACACTAAAGGTTCATCATGGGGACAGCAGCTCTACACATTCGTATTTTCTAGGGAGAAAGCTAGAGGAACGGCGGCAAACAAACATGATATTTCTGTTTGTATAGATGACGTTTTATGCACTTTTCTAACGAAAAGACTTTGTTTTTCTCCAAAACCATTTTTAATGTGATTTTCTCTGTCCATTGCATACGAATTCCACACCAGTTTGTCCGGATATGACTGGATGAAACCGGAAATATCCGGGTTTTTTTTTTGGCTAACTCAATCCCAGATATTGCTACAGCCTGTGTGTTTGTGTATTCCTGATTTTATCCGTGGATTTCATTGTTTTGAATGTTTTTTATCAGGGAACATTTAATTTGTGCTTGCCAACACTAATTGGCTCCGCATGCAGACACACTTTCTATGTATTCATATTTTCTAGGTAGAAAGCTAGAGGAACTGCCGCAAACAATCATGATATTTCTGTTTGTATCGATGACATTTTATGCACTTGCCTAACGAAAAGCCTTTGCTTTTCTCCAAAACCATTTTTAATCTGATTTTCTCGGTCCATTGCATATGAATTCCACACCAGTTTCTCCGGATATGACTGGATGAAACCGGAAATATCCGGTATTGTTTTGGCTAACTCAATCCCAGATATTGCTACAGCTTCTGTGTTTGTGTATTCCTGATATTATCCACGGACTTTATTATTTTGAATGTTTTTTTATCAGGGACCATTTAATTTTGTGCTTGGAATCACCAATTGGTTCCACATGGAGACACCAGCTCTACATGCTTTTATTTTCTAGGGAGAAAGCTAGAGGAACTGCGGCAAACAACATGATATTTCGGTTTGTATCGGTGGTATTTTATGCACTTGCCTAACGAAAAGACTTTGCTTTTCTCCAAAACCATTTTTAATGTGATTTTTCTCGTTCCATTGCATATGAATTTCACACGACTTTGTCCAGCTATGACTGGATGAAACTGGAAATACCTGGTTTTGTTTTGGCTAACTCAATCCGAAATATTGTGAAAGCCTCTGTGTTTGTGTTTGCGGGATATTATCAATGGACTTTCTAGTTTTGAATGTTTTTATCAGGGAACATTTAATTTTGTACCGTTGAAGACTAATTGGTTCATCATGGGAACAGGAGCTCTACACATTCGTATTTTCGGGGGAGAAAACTAGACGAACTGCGGCAAACAAACATGATATTTATGTTGGTATAGATGACATTTTATGCACTTGCCTAACGAAAATACTTTGCCTTTCTCCAAAACAATTTTTACTCTGATTTTCTCGGTCCATTGCATACGAATGCCACACCACTTTGTACGGATATGACTGGATGTAACCGGAAATATCTGCTTTTGCTTGGCTAACTCAATCCCAGATATTGCTACAGCCTCTGTGTTTGTGTTTTCTGGATATTATCAACGGACTTTATTGTTTTGAATGTTTTTTTCAGGGAACATTTAGTTTTGTGCTTGGAAACACTACTTCATTCCACATGGAGACACCATCTCTACACATTCGTATTTTCTAGGGAGAAAGCTAGAGGAACAGCGGCAAACAATCATGATATTTCTGTTTGTATCGATGGCATTTCATGCACTTATCTAAAGCAAAGACTTTGCTTTTCTCCAAACCATTTTTACTGTGATTTTCTCGGTCCACTGCATACAAATTCCACACCAGTTTGTCCGGATATGACTGGATGAAACCGGAAATATCCAGTTTTGTTTTGGATAACTCAATCCCAGATATTGCTACAGCCTTTGTGTTTGTCTCTACCTGGTATTATCCACGGACTTTATTGTTTTGAATTTTTTTAATCAGGAAACATTTAAGTTTAATCTTCGAAACACTAATTGTTTCCACATGGAGATTCCAGCTCTACACATTCGTATTTTCTAGGGAGAAACCTAGAGGAACTGGGGCAAACAAACATGATGTTGCTGTTTGTATAGATGACATTTTATGCACTTGCCTAACGAAAACTCTTTGCTTTTCTCTAAAACCTTTTTTACTGTGATTTTCTTGGTCCATTGCATAGGAATTCCAAACCACGTTTTCCGTATATGACTGGATGAAACCAGAAATATCCGGTTGTGTTTTGCTAACTCAATGCAAAATATGTTGAAAGCCTCTGTGTTTGTGTTTTCTGGATATTATCGATGGACTTTATTGTTTTGAATATTTTTATCAGGGAACATTTAATTTTGTAACGTAGAAACACTAAAGGTTCATCATGGGGACAGCAGCTCTACACATTCGTATTTTCTAGGGAGAAAGCTAGAGGAACGGCGGCAAACAAACATGATATTTCTGTTTGTATAGATGACATTTTATGCACTTTTCTAACGAAAAGACTTTGTTTTTCTCCAAAACCATTTTTAATGTGATTTTCTCTGTCCATTGCATACGAATTCCACACCAGTTTGTCCGGATATGACTGGATGAATCCGGAAATATCCGGGTTTTTTTTTTTTGGCTAACTCAATCCCAGATATTGCTACAGCCTGTGTGTTTGTGTATTCCTGATTTTATCCGTGGATTTCATTGTTTTGAATGTTTTTTATCAGGGAACATTTAATTTGTGCTTGCCAACACTAATTGGCTCCGCATGCAGACACACTTTCTACGTATTCATATTTTCTAGGTAGAAAGCTAGAGGAACTGCCGCAAACAATCATGATATTTCTGTTTGTATCGATGACATTTTATGCACTTGCCTAACGAAAAGCCTTTGCTTTTCTCCAAAACCATTTTTAATCTGATTTTCTCGGTCCATTGCATATGAATTCCACACCAGTTTCTCCGGATATGACTGGATGAAACCGGAAATATCCGGTATTGTTTTGGCTAACTCAATCCCAGATATTGCTACAGCTTCTGTGTTTGTGTATTCCTGATATTATCCACGGACTTTATTATTTTGAATGTTTTTTTATCAGGGACCATTTAATTTTGTGCTTGGAATCACCAATTGGTTCCACATGGAGACACCAGCTCTACATGCTTTTATTTTCTAGGGAGAAAGCTAGAGGAACTGCGGCAAACAACATGATATTTCTGTTTGTATCGGTGGTATTTTATGCACTTGCCTAACGAAAAGACTTTGCTTTTCTCCAAAACCATTTTTAATGTGATTTTTCTCGTTCCATTGCATATGAATTTCACACGACTTTGTCCAGCTATGACTGGATGAAACTGGAAATACCTGGTTTTGTTTTGGCTAACTCAATCCGAAATATTGTGAAAGCCTCTGTGTTTGTGTTTGCGGGATATTATCAATGGACTTTCTAGTTTTGAATGTTTTTATCAGGGAACATTTAATTTTGTACCGTTGAAGACTAATTGGTTCATCATGGGAACAGGAGCTCTACACATTCGTATTTTCGGGGGAGAAAACTAGACGAACTGCGGCAAACAAACATGATATTTATGTTGGTATAGATGACATTTTATGCACTTGCCTAACGAAAATACTTTGCCTTTCTCCAAAACAATTTTTACTCTGATTTTCTCGGTCCATTGCATACGAATGCCACACCACTTTGTACGGATATGACTGGATGTAACCGGAAATATCTGCTTTTGCTTGGCTAACTCAATCCCAGATATTGCTACAGCCTCTGTGTTTGTGTTTTCTGGATATTATCAACGGACTTTATTGTTTTGAATGTTTTTTATCAGGGAACATTTAGTTTTGTGCTTGGAAACACTACTTCATTCCACATGGAGACACCATCTCTACACATTCGTATTTTCTAGGGAGAAAGCTAGAGGAACAGCGGCAAACAATCATGATATTTCTGTTTGTATCGATGGCATTTCATGCACTTATCTAAAGCAAAGACTTTGCTTTTCTCCAAACCATTTTTACTGTGATTTTCTCGGTCCACTGCATACAAATTCCACACCAGTTTGTCCGGATATGACTGGATGAAACCGGAAATATCCAGTTTTGTTTTGGATAACTCAATCCCAGATATTGCTACAGCCTTTGTGTTTGTCTCTACCTGGTATTATCCACGGACTTTATTGTTTTGAATTTTTTTAATCAGGAAACATTTAAGTTTAATCTTCGAAACACTAATTGTTTCCACATGGAGATTCCAGCTCTACACATTCGTATTTTCTAGGGAGAAACCTAGAGGAACTGGGGCAAACAAACATGATGTTGCTGTTTGTATAGATGACATTTTATGCACTTGCCTAACGAAAACTCTTTGCTTTTCTCTAAAACCTTTTTTACTGTGATTTTCTTGGTCCATTGCATAGGAATTCCAAACCACGTTTTCCGTATATGACTGGATGAAACCAGAAATATCCGGTTGTGTTTTGCTAACTCAATGCAAAATATGTTGAAAGCCTCTGTGTTTGTGTTTTCTGGATATTATCGATGGACTTTATTGTTTTGAATATTTTTATCAGGGAACATTTAATTTTGTAACGTAGAAACACTAAAGGTTCATCATGGGGACAGCAGCTCTACACATTCGTATTTTCTAGGGAGAAAGCTAGAGGAACGGCGGCAAACAAACATGATATTTCTGTTTGTATAGATGACATTTTATGCACTTTTCTAACGAAAAGACTTTGTTTTTCTCCAAAACCATTTTTAATGTGATTTTCTCTGTCCATTGCATACGAATTCCACACCAGTTTGTCCGGATATGACTGGATGAATCCGGAAATATCCGGGTTTTTTTTTTTTTGCTAACTCAATCCCAGATATTGCTACAGCCTGTGTGTTTGTGTATTCCTGATTTTATCCGTGGATTTCATTGTTTTGAATGTTTTTTATCAGGGAACATTTAATTTGTGCTTGCCAACACTAATTGGCTCCGCATGCAGACACACTTTCTACGTATTCATATTTTCTAGGTAGAAAGCTAGAGGAACTGCCGCAAACAATCATGATATTTCTGTTTGTATCGATGACATTTTATGCACTTGCCTAACGAAAAGCCTTTGCTTTTCTCCAAAACCATTTTTAATCTGATTTTCTCGGTCCATTGCATATGAATTCCACACCAGTTTCTCCGGATATGACTGGATGAAACCGGAAATATCCGGTATTGTTTTGGCTAACTCAATCCCAGATATTGCTACAGCTTCTGTGTTTGTGTATTCCTGATATTATCCACGGACTTTATTATTTTGAATGTTTTTTTATCAGGGAACATTTAATTTTGTGCTTGGAATCACCAATTGGTTCCACATGGAGACACCAGCTCTACATGCTTTTATTTTCTAGGGAGAAAGCTAGAGGAACTGCGGCAAACAACATGATATTTCTGTTTGTATCGGTGGTATTTTATGCACTTGCCTAACGAAAAGACTTTGCTTTTCTCCAAAACCATTTTTAATGTGATTTTTCTCGTTCCATTGCATATGAATTTCACACGACTTTGTCCAGCTATGACTGGATGAAACTGGAAATACCTGGTTTTGTTTTGGCTAACTCAATCCGAAATATTGTGAAAGCCTCTGTGTTTGTGTTTGCGGGATATTATCAATGGACTTTCTAGTTTTGAATGTTTTTATCAGGGAACATTTAATTTTGTACCGTTGAAGACTAATTGGTTCATCATGGGAACAGGAGCTCTACACATTCGTATTTTCGGGGGAGAAAACTAGACGAACTGCGGCAAACAAACATGATATTTATGTTGGTATAGATGACATTTTATGCACTTGCCTAACGAAAATACTTTGCCTTTCTCCAAAACAATTTTTACTCTGATTTTCTCGGTCCATTGCATACGAATGCCACACCACTTTGTACGGATATGACTGGATGTAACCGGAAATATCTGCTTTTGCTTGGCTAACTCAATCCCAGATATTGCTACAGCCTCTGTGTTTGTGTTTTCTGGATATTATCAACGGACTTTATTGTTTTGAATGTTTTTTATCAGGGAACATTTAGTTTTGTGCTTGGAAACACTACTTCATTCCACATGGAGACACCATCTCTACACATTCGTATTTTCTAGGGAGAAAGCTAGAGGAACAGCGGCAAACAATCATGATATTTCTGTTTGTATCGATGGCATTTCATGCACTTATCTAAAGCAAAGACTTTGCTTTTCTCCAAACCATTTTTACTGTGATTTTCTCGGTCCACTGCATACAAATTCCACACCAGTTTGTCCGGATATGACTGGATGAAACCGGAAATATCCAGTTTTGTTTTGGATAACTCAATCCCAGATATTGCTACAGCCTTTGTGTTTGTCTCTACCTGGTATTATCCACGGACTTTATTGTTTTGAATTTTTTTAATCAGGAAACATTTAAGTTTAATCTTCGAAACACTAATTGTTTCCACATGGAGATTCCAGCTCTACACATTCGTATTTTCTAGGGAGAAACCTAGAGGAACTGGGGCAAACAAACATGATGTTGCTGTTTGTATAGATGACATTTTATGCACTTGCCTAACGAAAACTCTTTGCTTTTCTCTAAAACCTTTTTTACTGTGATTTTCTTGGTCCATTGCATAGGAATTCCAAACCACGTTTTCCGTATATGACTGGATGAAACCAGAAATATCCGGTTGTGTTTTGCTAACTCAATGCAAAATATGTTGAAAGCCTCTGTGTTTGTGTTTTCTGGATATTATCGATGGACTTTATTGTTTTGAATATTTTTATCAGGGAACATTTAATTTTGTAACGTAGAAACACTAAAGGTTCATCATGGGGACAGCAGCTCTACACATTCGTATTTTCTAGGGAGAAAGCTAGAGGAACGGCGGCAAACAAACATGATATTTCTGTTTGTATAGATGACATTTTATGCACTTTTCTAACGAAAAGACTTTGTTTTTCTCCAAAACCATTTTTAATGTGATTTTCTCTGTCCATTGCATACGAATTCCACACCAGTTTGTCCGGATATGACTGGATGAATCCGGAAATATCCGGGTTTTTTTTTTTTGGCTAACTCAATCCCAGATATTGCTACAGCCTGTGTGTTTGTGTATTCCTGATTTTATCCGTGGATTTCATTGTTTTGAATGTTTTTTATCAGGGAACATTTAATTTGTGCTTGCCAACACTAATTGGCTCCGCATGCAGACACACTTTCTACGTATTCATATTTTCTAGGTAGAAAGCTAGAGGAACTGCCGCAAACAATCATGATATTTCTGTTTGTATCGATGACATTTTATGCACTTGCCTAACGAAAAGCCTTTGCTTTTCTCCAAAACCATTTTTAATCTGATTTTCTCGGTCCATTGCATATGAATTCCACACCAGTTTCTCCGGATATGACTGGATGAAACCGGAAATATCCGGTATTGTTTTGGCTAACTCAATCCCAGATATTGCTACAGCTTCTGTGTTTGTGTATTCCTGATATTATCCACGGACTTTATTATTTTGAATGTTTTTTTATCAGGGACCATTTAATTTTGTGCTTGGAATCACCAATTGGTTCCACATGGAGACACCAGCTCTACATGCTTTTATTTTCTAGGGAGAAAGCTAGAGGAACTGCGGCAAACAACATGATATTTCTGTTTGTATCGGTGGTATTTTATGCACTTGCCTAACGAAAAGACTTTGCTTTTCTCCAAAACCATTTTTAATGTGATTTTTCTCGTTCCATTGCATATGAATTTCACACGACTTTGTCCAGCTATGACTGGATGAAACTGGAAATACCTGGTTTTGTTTTGGCTAACTCAATCCGAAATATTGTGAAAGCCTCTGTGTTTGTGTTTGCGGGATATTATCAATGGACTTTCTAGTTTTGAATGTTTTTATCAGGGAACATTTAATTTTGTACCGTTGAAGACTAATTGGTTCATCATGGGAACAGGAGCTCTACACATTCGTATTTTCGGGGGAGAAAACTAGACGAACTGCGGCAAACAAACATGATATTTATGTTGGTATAGATGACATTTTATGCACTTGCCTAACGAAAATACTTTGCCTTTCTCCAAAACAATTTTTACTCTGATTTTCTCGGTCCATTGCATACGAATGCCACACCACTTTGTACGGATATGACTGGATGTAACCGGAAATATCTGCTTTTGCTTGGCTAACTCAATCCCAGATATTGCTACAGCCTCTGTGTTTGTGTTTTCTGGATATTATCAACGGACTTTATTGTTTTGAATGTTTTTTATCAGGGAACATTTAGTTTTGTGCTTGGAAACACTACTTCATTCCACATGGAGACACCATCTCTACACATTCGTATTTTCTAGGGAGAAAGCTAGAGGAACAGCGGCAAACAATCATGATATTTCTGTTTGTATCGATGGCATTTCATGCACTTATCTAAAGCAAAGACTTTGCTTTTCTCCAAACCATTTTTACTGTGATTTTCTCGGTCCACTGCATACAAATTCCACACCAGTTTGTCCGGATATGACTGGATGAAACCGGAAATATCCAGTTTTGTTTTGGATAACTCAATCCCAGATATTGCTACAGCCTTTGTGTTTGTCTCTACCTGGTATTATCCACGGACTTTATTGTTTTGAATTTTTTTAATCAGGAAACATTTAAGTTTAATCTTCGAAACACTAATTGTTTCCACATGGAGATTCCAGCTCTACACATTCGTATTTTCTAGGGAGAAACCTAGAGGAACTGGGGCAAACAAACATGATGTTGCTGTTTGTATAGATGACATTTTATGCACTTGCCTAACGAAAACTCTTTGCTTTTCTCTAAAACCTTTTTTACTGTGATTTTCTTGGTCCATTGCATAGGAATTCCAAACCACGTTTTCCGTATATGACTGGATGAAACCAGAAATATCCGGTTGTGTTTTGCTAACTCAATGCAAAATATGTTGAAAGCCTCTGTGTTTGTGTTTTCTGGATATTATCGATGGACTTTATTGTTTTGAATATTTTTATCAGGGAACATTTAATTTTGTAACGTAGAAACACTAAAGGTTCATCATGGGAACAGCAGCTCTACACATTCGTATTTTCTAGGGAGAAAGCTAGAGGAACGGCGGCAAACAAACATGATATTTCTGTTTGTATAGATGACATTTTATGCACTTTTCTAACGAAAAGACTTTGTTTTTCTCCAAAACCATTTTTAATGTGATTTTCTCTGTCCATTGCATACGAATTCCACACCAGTTTGTCCGGATATGACTGGATGAATCCGGAAATATCCGGGTTTTTTTTTTTTTGCTAACTCAATCCCAGATATTGCTACAGCCTGTGTGTTTGTGTATTCCTGATTTTATCCGTGGATTTCATTGTTTTGAATGTTTTTTATCAGGGAACATTTAATTTGTGCTTGCCAACACTAATTGGCTCCGCATGCAGACACACTTTCTACGTATTCATATTTTCTAGGTAGAAAGCTAGAGGAACTGCCGCAAACAATCATGATATTTCTGTTTGTATCGATGACATTTTATGCACTTGCCTAACGAAAAGCCTTTGCTTTTCTCCAAAACCATTTTTAATCTGATTTTCTCGGTCCATTGCATATGAATTCCACACCAGTTTCTCCGGATATGACTGGATGAAACCGGAAATATCCGGTATTGTTTTGGCTAACTCAATCCCAGATATTGCTACAGCTTCTGTGTTTGTGTATTCCTGATATTATCCACGGACTTTATTATTTTGAATGTTTTTTTATCAGGGACCATTTAATTTTGTGCTTGGAATCACCAATTGGTTCCACATGGAGACACCAGCTCTACATGCTTTTATTTTCTAGGGAGAAAGCTAGAGGAACTGCGGCAAACAACATGATATTTCGGTTTGTATCGGTGGTATTTTATGCACTTGCCTAACGAAAAGACTTTGCTTTTCTCCAAAACCATTTTTAATGTGATTTTTCTCGTTCCATTGCATATGAATTTCACACGACTTTGTCCAGCTATGACTGGATGAAACTGGAAATACCTGGTTTTGTTTTGGCTAACTCAATCCGAAATATTGTGAAAGCCTCTGTGTTTGTGTTTGCGGGATATTATCAATGGACTTTCTAGTTTTGAATGTTTTTATCAGGGAACATTTAATTTTGTACCGTTGAAGACTAATTGGTTCATCATGGGAACAGGAGCTCTACACATTCGTATTTTCGGGGGAGAAAACTAGACGAACTGCGGCAAACAAACATGATATTTATGTTGGTATAGATGACATTTTATGCACTTGCCTAACGAAAATACTTTGCCTTTCTCCAAAACAATTTTTACTCTGATTTTCTCGGTCCATTGCATACGAATGCCACACCACTTTGTACGGATATGACTGGATGTAACCGGAAATATCTGCTTTTGCTTGGCTAACTCAATCCCAGATATTGCTACAGCCTCTGTGTTTGTGTTTTCTGGATATTATCAACGGACTTTATTGTTTTGAATGTTTTTTATCAGGGAACATTTAGTTTTGTGCTTGGAAACACTACTTCATTCCACATGGAGACACCATCTCTACACATTCGTATTTTCTAGGGAGAAAGCTAGAGGAACAGCGGCAAACAATCATGATATTTCTGTTTGTATCGATGGCATTTCATGCACTTATCTAAAGCAAAGACTTTGCTTTTCTCCAAACCATTTTTACTGTGATTTTCTCGGTCCACTGCATACAAATTCCACACCAGTTTGTCCGGATATGACTGGATGAAACCGGAAATATCCAGTTTTGTTTTGGATAACTCAATCCCAGATATTGCTACAGCCTTTGTGTTTGTCTCTACCTGGTATTATCCACGGACTTTATTGTTTTGAATTTTTTTAATCAGGAAACATTTAAGTTTAATCTTCGAAACACTAATTGTTTCCACATGGAGATTCCAGCTCTACACATTCGTATTTTCTAGGGAGAAACCTAGAGGAACTGGGGCAAACAAACATGATGTTGCTGTTTGTATAGATGACATTTTATGCACTTGCCTAACGAAAACTCTTTGCTTTTCTCTAAAACCTTTTTTACTGTGATTTTCTTGGTCCATTGCATAGGAATTCCAAACCACGTTTTCCGTATATGACTGGATGAAACCAGAAATATCCGGTTGTGTTTTGCTAACTCAATGCAAAATATGTTGAAAGCCTCTGTGTTTGTGTTTTCTGGATATTATCGATGGACTTTATTGTTTTGAATATTTTTATCAGGGAACATTTAATTTTGTAACGTAGAAACACTAAAGGTTCATCATGGGGACAGCAGCTCTACACATTCGTATTTTCTAGGGAGAAAGCTAGAGGAACGGCGGCAAACAAACATGATATTTCTGTTTGTATAGATGACATTTTATGCACTTTTCTAACGAAAAGACTTTGTTTTTCTCCAAAACCATTTTAATGTGATTTTCTCTGTCCATTGCATACGAATTCCACACCAGTTTGTCCGGATATGACTGGATGAAACCGGAAATATCCGGGTTTTTTTTTTGGCTAACTCAATCCCAGATATTGCTACAGCCTGTGTGTTTGTGTATTCCTGATTTTATCCGTGGATTTCATTGTTTTGAATGTTTTTTATCAGGGAACATTTAATTTGTGCTTGCCAACACTAATTGGCTCCGCATGCAGACACACTTTCTATGTATTCATATTTTCTAGGTAGAAAGCTAGAGGAACTGCCGCAAACAATCATGATATTTCTGTTTGTATCGATGACATTTTATGCACTTGCCTAACGAAAAGCCTTTGCTTTTCTCCAAAACCATTTTTAATCTGATTTTCTTGGTCCATTGCATATGAATTCCACACCAGTTTCTCCGGATATGACTGGATGAAACCGGAAATATCCGGTATTGTTTTGGCTAACTCAATCCCAGATATTGCTACAGCTTCTGTGTTTGTGTATTCCTGATATTATCCACGGACTTTATTATTTTGAATGTTTTTTTATCAGGGACCATTTAATTTTGTGCTTGGAATCACCAATTGGTTCCACATGGAGACACCAGCTCTACATGCTTTTATTTTCTAGGGAGAAAGCTAGAGGAACTGCGGCAAACAACATGATATTTCTGTTTGTATCGGTGGTATTTTATGCACTTGCCTAACGAAAAGACTTTGCTTTTCTCCAAAACCATTTTTAATGTGATTTTTCTCGTTCCATTGCATATGAATTTCACACGACTTTGTCCAGCTATGACTGGATGAAACTGGAAATACCTGGTTTTGTTTTGGCTAACTCAATCCGAAATATTGTGAAAGCCTCTGTGTTTGTGTTTGCGGGATATTATCAATGGACTTTCTAGTTTTGAATGTTTTTATCAGGGAACATTTAATTTTGTACCGTTGAAGACTAATTGGTTCATCATGGGAACAGGAGCTCTACACATTCGTATTTTCGGGGGAGAAAACTAGACGAACTGCGGCAAACAAACATGATATTTATGTTGGTATAGATGACATTTTATGCACTTGCCTAACGAAAATACTTTGCCTTTCTCCAAAAAAATTTTTACTCTGATTTTCTCGGTCCATTGCATACGAATGCCACACCACTTTGTACGGATATGACTGGATGTAACCGGAAATATCTGCTTTTGCTTGGCTAACTCAATCCCAGATATTGCTACAGCCTCTGTGTTTGTGTTTTCTGGATATTATCAACGGACTTTATTGTTTTGAATGTTTTTTATCAGGGAACATTTAGTTTTGTGCTTGGAAACACTACTTCATTCCACATGGAGACACCATCTCTACACATTCGTATTTTCTAGGGAGAAAGCTAGAGGAACAGCGGCAAACAATCATGATATTTCTGTTTGTATCGATGGCATTTCATGCACTTATCTAAAGCAAAGACTTTGCTTTTCTCCAAACCATTTTTACTGTGATTTTCTCGGTCCACTGCATACAAATTCCACACCAGTTTGTCCGGATATGACTGGATGAAACCGGAAATATCCAGTTTTGTTTTGGATAACTCAATCCCAGATATTGCTACAGCCTTTGTGTTTGTCTCTACCTGGTATTATCCACGGACTTTATTGTTTTGAATTTTTTTAATCAGGAAACATTTAAGTTTAATCTTCGAAACACTAATTGTTTCCACATGGAGATTCCAGCTCTACACATTCGTATTTTCTAGGGAGAAACCTAGAGGAACTGGGGCAAACAAACATGATATTGCTGTTTGTATAGATGACATTTTATGCACTTGCCTAACGAAAACTCTTTGCTTTTCTCTAAAACCTTTTTTACTGTGATTTTCTTGGTCCATTGCATAGGAATTCCAAACCACGTTTTCCGTATATGACTGGATGAAACCAGAAATATCCGGTTGTGTTTTGCTAACTCAATGCAAAGTATGTTGAAAGCCTCTGTGTTTGTGTTTTCTGGATATTATCGATGGACTTTATTGTTTTGAATATTTTTATCAGGGAACATTTAATTTTGTAACGTAGAAACACTAAAGGTTCATCATGGGGACAGCAGCTCTACACATTCGTATTTTCTAGGGAGAAAGCTAGAGGAACGGCGGCAAACAAACATGATATTTCTGTTTGTATAGATGACATTTTATGCACTTTTCTAACGAAAAGACTTTGTTTTTCTCCAAAACCATTTTTAATGTGATTTTCTCTGTCCATTGCATACGAACTCCACACCAGTTTGTCCGGATATGACTGGATGAAACCGGAAATATCCGGGTTTTTTTTGGCTAACTCAATCCCAGATATTGCTACAGCCTGTGTGTTTGTGTATTCCTGATTTTATCCGTGGATTTCATTGTTTTGAATGTTTTTTATCAGGGAACATTTAATTTGTGCTTGCCAACACTAATTGGCTCCGCATGCAGACACACTTTCTACGTATTCATATTTTCTAGGTAGAAAGCTAGAGGAACTGCCGCAAACAATCATGATATTTCTGTTTGTATCGATGACATTTTATGCACTTGCCTAACGAAAAGCCTTTGCTTTTCTCCAAAACCATTTTTAATCTGATTTTCTCGGTCCATTGCATATGAATTCCACACCAGTTTGTCCGGATATGACTGGATGAAACCGGAAATATCCGGTATTGTTTTGGCTAACTCAATCCCAGATATTGCTACAGCTTCTGTGTTTGTGTATTCCTGATATTATCCACGGACTTTATTATTTTGAATGTTTTTTTTATCAGGGACCATTTAATTTTGTGCTTGGAATCACCAATTGGTTCCACATGGAGACACCAGCTCTACATGCTTTTATTTTCTAGGGAGAAAGCTAGAGGAACTGCGGCAAACAACATGATATTTCGGTTTGTATCGGTGGTATTTTATGCACTTGCCTAACGAAAAGACTTTGCTTTTCTCCAAAACCATTTTTAATGTGATTTTTCTCGTTCCATTGCATATGAATTTCACACGACTTTGTCCAGCTATGACTGGATGAAACTGGAAATACCTGGTTTTGTTTTGGCTAACTCAATCTGAAATATTGTGAAAGCCTCTGTGTTTGTGTTTGCGGGATATTATCAATGGACTTTCTAGTTTTGAATGTTTTTATCAGGGAACATTTAATTTTGTACCGTTGAAGACTAATTGGTTCATCATGGGAACAGGAGCTCTACACATTCGTATTTTCGGGGGAGAAAACGAGACGAACTGCGGCAAACAAACATGATATTTATGTTGGTATAGATGACATTTTATGCACTTGCCTAACGAAAATACTTTGCCTTTCTCCAAAACAATTTTTACTCTGATTTTCTCGGTCCATTGCATACGAATGCCACACCACTTTGTACGGATATGACTGGATGTAACCGGAAATATCTGCTTTTGCTTGGCTAACTCAATCCCAGATATTGCTACAGCCTCTGTGTTTGTGTTTTCTGGATATTATCAACGGACTTTATTGTTTTGAATGTTTTTTATCAGGGAACATTTAGTTTTGTGCTTGGAAACACTACTTCATTCCACATGGAGACACCATCTCTACACATTCGTATTTTCTAGGGAGAAAGCTAGAGGAACAGCGGCAAATAATCATGATATTTCTGTTTGTATCGATGGCATTTCATGCACTTATCTAAAGCAAAGACTTTGCTTTTCTCCAAACCATTTTTACTGTGATTTTCTCGGTCCACTGCATACAAATTCCACACCAGTTTGTCCGGATATGACTGGATGAAACCGGAAATATCCAGTTTTGTTTTGGATAACTCAATCCCAGATATTGCTACAGCCTTTGTGTTTGTCTCTACCTGGTATTATCCACGGACTTTATTGTTTTGAATTTTTTTAATCAGGAAACATTTAAGTTTAATCTTCGAAACACTAATTGTTTCCACATGGAGATTCCAGCTCTACACATTCGTATTTTCTAGGGAGAAACCTAGAGGAACTGGGGCAAACAAACATGATGTTGCTGTTTGTATAGATGACATTTTATGCACTTGCCTAACGAAAACTCTTTGCTTTTCTCTAAAACCTTTTTTACTGTGATTTTCTTGGTCCATTGCATAGGAATTCCAAACCACGTTTTCCGTATATGACTGGATGAAACCAGAAATATCCGGTTGTGTTTTGCTAACTCAATGCAAAATATGTTGAAAGCCTCTGTGTTTGTGTTTTCTGGATATTATCGATGGACTTTATTGTTTTGAATATTTTTATCAGGGAACATTTAATTTTGTAACGTAGAAACACTAAAGGTTCATCATGGGGACAGCAGCTCTACACATTCGTATTTCTAGGGAGAAAGCTAGAGGAACGGCGGCAAACAAACATGATATTTCTGTTTGTATAGATGACATTTTATGCACTTTTCTAACGAAAAGACTTTGTTTTTCTCCAAAACCATTTTTAATGTGATTTTCTCTGTCCATTGCATACGAATTCCACACCAGTTTGTCCGGATATGACTGGATGAAACCGGAAATATCCGGGTTTTTTTTGGCTAACTCAATCCCAGATATTGCTACAGCCTGTGTGTTTGTGTATTCCTGATTTTATCCGTGGATTTTATTGTTTTGAATGTTTTTTATCAGGGAACATTTAATTTGTGCTTGCCAACACTAATTGGCTCCGCATGCAGACACACTTTCTACGTATTCATATTTTCTAGGTAGAAAGCTAGAGGAACTGCCGCAAACAATCATGATATTTCTGTTTGTATCGATGACATTTTATGCACTTGCCTAACGAAAAGCCTTTGCTTTTCTCCAAAACCATTTTTAATCTGATTTTCTCGGTCCATTGCATATGAATTCCACACCAGTTTCTCCGGATATGACTGGATGAAACCGGAAATATCCGGTATTGTTTTGGCTAACTCAATCCCAGATATTGCTACAGCTTCTGTGTTTGTGTATTCCTGATATTATCCACGGACTTTATTATTTTGAATGTTTTTTTTTATCAGGGAACATTTAATTTTGTGCTTGGAATCACCAATTGGTTCCACATGGAGACACCAGCTCTACATGCTTTTATTTTCTAGGGAGAAAGCTAGAGGAACTGCGGCAAACAACATGATATTTCTGTTTGTATCGGTGGTATTTTATGCACTTGCCTAACGAAAAGACTTTGCTTTTCTCCAAAACCATTTTTAATGTGATTTTTCTCGTTCCATTGCATATGAATTTCACACGACTTTGTCCAGCTATGACTGGATGAAACTGGAAATACCTGGTTTTGTTTTGGCTAACTCAATCCGAAATATTGTGAAAGCCTCTGTGTTTGTGTTTGCGGGATATTATCAATGGACTTTCTAGTTTTGAATGTTTTTATCTGGGAACATTTAATTTTGTACCGTTGAAGACTAATTGGTTCATCATGGGAACAGGAGCTCTACACATTCGTATTTTCGGGGGAGAAAACTAGACGAACTGCGGCAAACAAACATGATATTTATGTTGGTATAGATGATATTTTATGCACTTGCCTAACGAAAATACTTTGCCTTTCTCCAAAACAATTTTTACTCTGATTTTCTCGGTCCATTGCATACGAATGCCACACCGCTTTGTACGGATATGACTGGATGTAACCGGAAATATCTGCTTTTGCTTGGCTAACTCAATCCCAGATATTGCTACAGCCTCTGTGTTCGTGTTTTCTGGATATTATCAACGGACTTTATTGTTTTGAATGTTTTTTATCAGGGAACATTTAGTTTTGTGCTTGGAAACACTACTTCATTCCACATGGAGACACCATCTCTACACATTCGTATTTTCTAGGGAGAAAGCTAGAGGAACAGCGGCAAACAATCATGATATTTCTGTTTGTATCGATGGCATTTCATGCACTTATCTAAAGCAAAGACTTTGCTTTTCTCCAAACCATTTTTACTGTGATTTTCTCGGTCCACTGCATACAAATTCCACACCAGTTTGTCCGGATATGACTGGATGAAACCGGAAATATCCAGTTTTGTTTTGGATAACTCAATCCCAGATATTGCTACAGCCTTTGTGTTTGTCTCTACCTGGTATTATCCACGGACTTTATTGTTTTGAATTTTTTTAATCAGGAAACATTTAAGTTTAATCTTCGAAACACTAATTGTTTCCACATGGAGATTCCAGCTCTACACATTCGTATTTTCTAGGGAGAAACCTAGAGGAACTGGGGCAAACAAACATGATATTGCTGTTTGTATAGATGACATTTTATGCACTTGCCTAACGAAAACTCTTTGCTTTTCTCTAAAACCTTTTTTACTGTGATTTTCTTGGTCCATTGCATAGGAATTCCAAACCACGTTTTCCGTATATGACTGGATGAAACCAGAAATATCCGGTTGTGTTTTGCTAACTCAATGCAAAGTATGTTGAAAGCCTCTGTGTTTGTGTTTTCTGGATATTATCGATGGACTTTATTGTTTTGAATATTTTTATCAGGGAACATTTAATTTTGTAACGTAGAAACACTAAAGGTTCATCATGGGGACAGCAGCTCTACACATTCGTATTTTCTAGGGAGAAAGCTAGAGGAACGGCGGCAAACAAACATGATATTTCTGTTTGTATAGATGACATTTTATGCACTTTTCTAACGAAAAGACTTTGTTTTTCTCCAAAACCATTTTTAATGTGATTTTCTCTGTCCATTGCATACGAACTCCACACCAGTTTGTCCGGATATGACTGGATGAAACTGGAAATATCCGGGTTTTTTTTGGCTAACTCAATCCCAGATATTGCTACAGACTGTGTGTTTGTGTATTCCTGATTTTATCCGTGGATTTCATTGTTTTGAATGTTTTTTATCAGGGAACATTTAATTTGTGCTTGCCAACACTAATTGGCTCCGCATGCAGACACACTTTCTACGTATTCATATTTTCTAGGTAGAAAGCTAGAGGAACTGCCGCAAACAATCATGATATTTCTGTTTGTATCGATGACATTTTATGCACTTGCCTAACGAAAAGCCTTTGCTTTTCTCCAAAACCATTTTTAATCTGATTTTCTCGGTCCATTGCATATGAATTCCACACCAGTTTCTCCGGATATGACTGGATGAAACCGGAAATATCCGGTATTGTTTTGGCTAACTCAATCCCAGATATTGCTACAGCTTCTGTGTTTGTGTATTCCTGATATTATCCACGGACTTTATTATTTTGAATGTTTTTTTTATCAGGGACCATTTAATTTTGTGCTTGGAATCACCAATTGGTTCCACATGGAGACACCAGCTCTACATGCTTTTATTTTCTAGGGAGAAAGCTAGAGGAACTGCGGCAAACAACATGATATTTCGGTTTGTATCGGTGGTATTTTATGCACTTGCCTAACGAAAAGACTTTGCTTTTCTCCAAAACCATTTTTAATGTGATTTTTCTCGTTCCATTGCATATGAATTTCACACGACTTTGTCCAGCTATGACTGGATGAAACTGGAAATACCTGGTTTTGTTTTGGCTAACTCAATCTGAAATATTGTGAAAGCCTCTGTGTTTGTGTTTGCGGGATATTATCAATGGACTTTCTAGTTTTGAATGTTTTTATCAGGGAACATTTAATTTTGTACCGTTGAAGACTAATTGGTTCATCATGGGAACAGGAGCTCTACACATTCGTATTTTCGGGGGAGAAAACTAGACGAACTGCGGCAAACAAACATGATATTTATGTTGGTATAGATGACATTTTATGCACTTGCCTAACGAAAATACTTTGCCTTTCTCCAAAACAATTTTTACTCTGATTTTCTCGGTCCATTGCATACGAATGCCACACCGCTTTGTACGGATATGACTGGATGTAACCGGAAATATCTGCTTTTGCTTGGCTAACTCAATCCCAGATATTGCTACAGCCTCTGTGTTCGTGTTTTCTGGATATTATCAACGGACTTTATTGTTTTGAATGTTTTTTATCAGGGAACATTTAGTTTTGTGCTTGGAAACACTACTTCATTCCACATGGAGACACCATCTCTACACATTCGTATTTTCTAGGGAGAAAGCTAGAGGAACAGCGGCAAACAATCATGATATTTCTGTTTGTATCGATGGCATTTCATGCACTTATCTAAAGCAAAGACTTTGCTTTTCTCCAAACCATTTTTACTGTGATTTTCTCGGTCCACTGCATACAAATTCCACACCAGTTTGTCCGGATATGACTGGATGAAACCGGAAATATCCAGTTTTGTTTTGGATAACTCAATCCCAGATATTGCTACAGCCTTTGTGTTTGTCTCTACCTGGTATTATCCACGGACTTTATTGTTTTGAGTTTTTTTAATCAGGAAACATTTAAGTTTAATCTTCGAAACACTAATTGTTTCCACATGGAGATTCCAGCTCTACACATTCGTATTTTCTAGGGAGAAACCTAGAGGAACTGGGGCAAACAAACATGATGTTGCTGTTTGTATAGATGACATTTTATGCACTTGCCTAACGAAAACTCTTTGCTTTTCTCTAAAACCTTTTTTACTGTGATTTTCTTGGTCCATTGCATAGGAATTCCAAACCACGTTTTCCGTATATGACTGGATGAAACCAGAAATATCCGGTTGTGTTTTGCTAACTCAATGCAAAATATGTTGAAAGCCTCTGTGTTTGTGTTTTCTGGATATTATCGATGGACTTTATTGTTTTGAATATTTTTATCAGGGAACATTTAATTTTGTAACGTAGAAACACTAAAGGTTCATCATGGGGACAGCAGCTCTACACATTCGTATTTTCTAGGGAGAAAGCTAGAGGAACGGCGGCAAACAAACATGGTATTTCTGTTTGTATAGATGACATTTTATGCACTTTTCTAACGAAAAGACTTTGTTTTTCTCCAAAACCATTTTTAATGTGATTTTCTCTGTCCATTGCATATGAATTCCACACCAGTTTGTCCGGATATGACTGGATGAAACCGGAAATATCCGGGTTTTTTTTTTGGCTAACTCAATCCCAGATATTGCTACAGCCTGTGTGTTTGTGTATTCCTGATTTTATCCGTGGATTTCATTGTTTTGAATGTTTTTTATCAGGGAACATTTAATTTGTGCTTGCCAACACTAATTGGCTCCGCATGCAGACACACTTTCTACGTATTCATATTTTCTAGGTAGAAAGCTAGAGGAACTGCCGCAAACAATCATGATATTTCTGTTTGTATCGATGACATTTTATGCACTTGCCTAACGAAAAGCCTTTGCTTTTCTCCAAAACCATTTTTAATCTGATTTTCTCGGTCCATTGCATATGAATTCCACACCAGTTTCTCCGGATATGACTGGATGAAACCGGAAATATCCGGTATTGTTTTGGCTAACTCAATCCCAGATATTGCTACAGCTTCTGTGTTTGTGTATTCCTGATATTATCCACGGACTTTATTATTTTGAATGTTTTTTTATCAGGGACCATTTAATTTTGTGCTTGGAATCACCAATTGGTTCCACATGGAGACACCAGCTCTACATGCTTTTATTTTCTAGGGAGAAAGCTAGAGGAACTGCGGCAAACAACATGATATTTCTGTTTGTATCGGTGGTATTTTATGCACTTGCCTAACGAAAAGACTTTGCTTTTCTCCAAAACCATTTTTAATGTGATTTTTCTCGTTCCATTGCATATGAATTTCACACGACTTTGTCCAGCTATGACTGGATGAAACTGGAAATACCTGGTTTTGTTTTGGCTAACTCAATCCGAAATATTGTGAAAGCCTCTGTGTTTGTGTTTGCGGGATATTATCAATGGACTTTCTAGTTTTGAATGTTTTTATCAGGGAACATTTAATTTTGTACCGTTGAAGACTAATTGGTTCATCATGGGAACAGGAGCTCTACACATTCGTATTTTCGGGGGAGAAAACTAGACGAACTGCGGCAAACAAACATGATATTTATGTTGGTATAGATGACATTTTATGCACTTGCCTAACGAAAATACTTTGCCTTTCTCCAAAACAATTTTTACTCTGATTTTCTCGGTCCATTGCATACGAATGCCACACCGCTTTGTACGGATATGACTGGATGTAACCGGAAATATCTGCTTTTGCTTGGCTAACTCAATCCCAGATATTGCTACAGCCTCTGTGTTTGTGTTTTCTGGATATTATCAACGGACTTTATTGTTTTGAATGTTTTTTATCAGGGAACATTTAGTTTTGTGCTTGGAAACACTACTTCATTCCACATGGAGACACCATCTCTACACATTCGTATTTTCTAGGGAGAAAGCTAGAGGAACAGCGGCAAACAATCATGATATTTCTGTTTGTATCGATGGCATTTCATGCACTTATCTAAAGCAACAACTTTGCTTTTCTCCAAACCATTTTTACTGTGATTTTCTCGGTCCACTGCATACAAATTCCACACCAGTTTGTCCGGATATGACTGGATGAAACCGGAAATATCCAGTTTTGTTTTGGATAACTCAATCCCAGATATTGCTACAGCCTTTGTGTTTGTCTCTACCTGGTATTATCCACGGACTTTATTGTTTTGAATTTTTTTAATCAGGAAACATTTAAGTTTAATCTTCGAAACACTAATTGTTTCCACATGGAGATTCCAGCTCTACACATTCGTATTTTCTAGGGAGAAACCTAGAGGAACTGGGGCAAACAAACATGATGTTGCTGTTTGTATAGATGACATTTTATGCACTTGCCTAACGAAAACTCTTTGCTTTTCTCTAAAACCTTTTTTACTGTGATTTTCTTGGTCCATTGCATAGGAATTCCAAACCACGTTTTCCGTATATGACTGGATGAAACCAGAAATATCCGGTTGTGTTTTGCTAACTCAATGCAAAATATGTTGAAAGCCTCTGTGTTTGTGTTTTCTGGATATTATCGATGGACTTTATTGTTTTGAATATTTTTATCAGGGAACATTTAATTTTGTAACGTAGAAACACTAAAGGTTCATCATGGGGACAGCAGCTCTACACATTCGTATTTTCTAGGGAGAAAGCTAGAGGAACGGCGGCAAACAAACATGATATTTCTGTTTGTATAGATGACATTTTATGCACTTTTCTAACGAAAAGACTTTGTTTTTCTCCAAAACCATTTTTAATGTGATTTTCTCTGTCCATTGCATACGAATTCCACACCAGTTTGTCCGGATATGACTGGATGAAACCGGAAATATCCGGGTTTTTTTTGGCTAACTCAATCCCAGATATTGCTACAGCCTGTGTGTTTGTGTATTCCTGATTTTATCCGTGGATTTTATTGTTTTGAATGTTTTTTATCAGGGAACATTTAATTTGTGCTTGCCAACACTAATTGGCTCCGCATGCAGACACACTTTCTATGTATTCATATTTTCTAGGTAGAAAGCTAGAGGAACTGCCGCAAACAATCATGATATTTCTGTTTGTATCGATGACATTTTATGCACTTGCCTAACGAAAAGCCTTTGCTTTTCTCCAAAACCATTTTTAATCTGATTTTCTCGGTCCATTGCATATGAATTCCACACCAGTTTCTCCGGATATGACTGGATGAAACCGGAAATATCCGGTATTGTTTTGGCTAACTCAATCCCAGATATTGCTACAGCTTCTGTGTTTGTGTATTCCTGATATTATCCACGGACTTTATTATTTTGAATGTTTTTTTATCAGGGACCATTTAATTTTGTGCTTGGAATCACCAATTGGTTCCACATGGAGACACCAGCTCTACATGCTTTTATTTTCTAGGGAGAAAGCTAGAGGAACTGCGGCAAACAACATGATATTTCGGTTTGTATCGGTGGTATTTTATGCACTTGCCTAACGAAAAGACTTTGCTTTTCTCCAAAACCATTTTTAATGTGATTTTTCTCGTTCCATTGCATATGAATTTCACAAGACTTTGTCCAGCTATGACTGGATGGAACTGGAAATACCTGGTTTTGTTTTGGCTAACTCAATCCGAAATATTGTGAAAGCCTCTGTGTTTGTGTTTGCGGGATATTATCAATGGACTTTCTAGTTTTGAATGTTTTTATCAGGGAACATTTAATTTTGTACCGTTGAAGACTAATTGGTTCATCATGGGAACAGGAGCTCTACACATTCGTATTTTCGGGGGAGAAAACTAGACGAACTGCGGCAAACAAACATGATATTTATGTTGGTATAGATGACATTTTATGCACTTGCCTAACGAAAATACTTTGCCTTTCTCCAAAACAATTTTTACTCTGATTTTCTCGGTCCATTGCATACGAATGCCACACCACTTTGTACGGATATGACTGGATGTAACCGGAAATATCTGCTTTTGCTTGGCTAACTCAATCCCAGATATTGCTACAGCCTCTGTGTTTGTGTTTTCTGGATATTATCAACGGACTTTATTGTTTTGAATGTTTTTTATCAGGGAACATTTAGTTTTGTGCTTGGAAACACTACTTCATTCCACATGGAGACACCATCTCTACACATTCGTATTTTCTAGGGAGAAAGCTAGAGGAACAGCGGCAAACAATCATGATATTTCTGTTTGTATCGATGGCATTTCATGCACTCATCTAAAGCAAAGACTTTGCTTTTCTCCAAACCATTTTTACTGTGATTTTCTCGGTCCACTGCATACAAATTCCACACCAGTTTGTCCGGATATGACTGGATGAAACCGGAAATATCCAGTTTTGTTTTGGATAACTCAATCCCAGATATTGCTACAGCCTTTGTGTTTGTCTCTACCTGGTATTATCCACGGACTTTATTGTTTTGAATTTTTTTAATCAGGAAACATTTAAGTTTAATCTTCGAAACACTAATTGTTTCCACATGGAGATTCCAGCTCTACACATTCGTATTTTCTAGGGAGAAACCTAGAGGAACTGGGGCAAACAAACATGATGTTGCTGTTTGTATAGATGACATTTTATGCACTTGCCTAACGAAAACTCTTTGCTTTTCTCTAAAACCTTTTTTACTGTGATTTTCTTGGTCCATTGCATAGGAATTCCAAACCACGTTTTCCGTATATGACTGGATGAAACCAGAAATATCCGGTTGTGTTTTGCTAACTCAATGCAAAATATGTTGAAAGCCTCTGTGTTTGTGTTTTCTGGATATTATCGATGGACTTTATTGTTTTGAATATTTTTATCAGGGAACATTTAATTTTGTAACGTAGAAACACTAAAGGTTCATCATGGGGACAGCAGCTCTACACATTCGTATTTTCTAGGGAGAAAGCTAGAGGAACGGCGGCAAACAAACATGATATTTCTGTTTGTATAGATGACATTTTATGCACTTTTCTAACGAAAAGACTTTGTTTTTCTCCAAAACCATTTTTAATGTGATTTTCTCTGTCCATTGCATACGAATTCCACACCAGTTTGTCCAGATATGACTGGATGAAACCGGAAATATCCGGGTTTTTTTTGGCTAACTCAATCCCAGATATTGCTACAGCCTGTGTGTTTGTGTATTCCTGATTTTATCCGTGGATTTTATTGTTTTGAATGTTTTTTATCAGGGAACATTTAATTTGTGCTTGCCAACACTAATTGGCTCCGCATGCAGACACACTTTCTACGTATTCATATTTTCTAGGTAGAAAGCTAGAGGAACTGCCGCAAACAATCATGATATTTCTGTTTGTATCGATGACATTTTATGCACTTGCCTAACGAAAAGCCTTTGCTTTTCTCCAAAACCATTTTTAATCTGATTTTCTCGGTCCATTGCATATGAATTCCACACCAGTTTCTCGGGATATGACTGGATGAAACCGGAAATATCCGGTATTGTTTTGGCTAACTCAATCCCAGATATTGCTACAGCTTCTGTGTTTGTGTATTCCTGATATTATCCACGGACTTTATTATTTTGAATGTTTTTTTTATCAGGGAACATTTAATTTTGTGCTTGGAATCACCAATTGGTTCCACATGGAGACACCAGCTCTACATGCTTTTATTTTCTAGGGAGAAAGCTAGAGGAACTGCGGCAAACAACATGATATTTCTGTTTGTATCGGTGGTCTTTTATGCACTTGCCTAACGAAAAGACTTTGCTTTTCTCCAAAACCATTTTTAATGTGATTTTTCTCGTTCCATTGCATATGAATTTCACACGACTTTGTCCAGCTATGACTGGATGAAACTGGAAATACCTGGTTTTGTTTTGGCTAACTCAATCCGAAATATTGTGAAAGCCTCTGTGTTTGTGTTTGCGGGATATTATCAATGGACTTTCTAGTTTTGAATGTTTTTATCAGGGAACATTTAATTTTGTACCGTTGAAGACTAATTGGTTCATCATGGGAACAGGAGCTCTACACATTCGTATTTTCGGGGGAGAAAACTAGACGAACTGCGGCAAACAAACATGATATTTATGTTGGTATAGATGACATTTTATGCACTTGCCTAACGAAAATACTTTGCCTTTCTCCAAAACAATTTTTACTCTGATTTTCTCGGTCCATTGCATACGAATGCCACACCACTTTGTACGGATATGACTGGATGTAACCGGAAATATCTGCTTTTGCTTGGCTAACTCAATCCCAGATATTGCTACAGCCTCTGTGTTTGTGTTTTCTGGATATTATCAACGGACTTTATTGTTTTGAATGTTTTTTATCAGGGAACATTTAGTTTTGTGCTTGGAAACACTACTTCATTCCACATGGAGACACCATCTCTACACATTCGTATTTTCTAGGGAGAAAGCTAGAGGAACAGCGGCAAACAATCATGATATTTCTGTTTGTATCGATGGCATTTCATGCACTCATCTAAAGCAAAGACTTTGCTTTTCTCCAAACCATTTTTACTGTGATTTTCTCGGTCCACTGCATACAAATTCCACACCAGTTTGTCCGGATATGACTGGATGAAACCGGAAATATCCAGTTTTGTTTTGGATAACTCAATCCCAGATATTGCTACAGCCTTTGTGTTTGTCTCTACCTGGTATTATCCACGGACTTTATTGTTTTGAATTTTTTTAATCAGGAAACATTTAAGTTTAATCTTCGAAACACTAATTGTTTCCACATGGAGATTCCAGCTCTACACATTCGTATTTTCTAGGGAGAAACCTAGAGGAACTGGGGCAAACAAACATGATGTTGCTGTTTGTATAGATGACATTTTATGCACTTGCCTAACGAAAACTCTTTGCTTTTCTCTAAAACCTTTTTTACTGTGATTTTCTTGGTCCATTGCATAGGAATTCCAAACCACGTTTTCCGTATATGACTGGATGAAACCAGAAATATCCGGTTGTGTTTTGCTAACTCAATGCAAAATATGTTGAAAGCCTCTGTGTTTGTGTTTTCTGGATATTATCGATGGACTTTATTGTTTTGAATATTTTTATCAGGGAACATTTAATTTTGTAACGTAGAAACACTAAAGGTTCATCATGGGGACAGCAGCTCTACACATTCGTATTTTCTAGGGAGAAAGCTAGAGGAACGGCGGCAAACAAACATGATATTTCTGTTTGTATAGATGACATTTTATGCACTTTTCTAACGAAAAGACTTTGTTTTTCTCCAAAACCATTTTTAATGTGATTTTCTCTGTCCATTGCATACGAATTCCACACCAGTTTGTCCGGATATGACTGGATGAAACCGGAAATATCCGGGTTTTTTTTGGCTAACTCAATCCCAGATATTGCTACAGCCTGTGTGTTTGTGTATTCCTGATTTTATCCGTGGATTTTATTGTTTTGAATGTTTTTTATCAGGGAACATTTAATTTGTGCTTGCAAACACTAATTGGCTCCGCATGCAGACACACTTTCTATGTATTCATATTTTCTAGGTAGAAAGCTAGAGGAACTGCCGCAAACAATCATGATATTTCTGTTTGTATCGATGACATTTTATGCACTTGCCTAACGAAAAGCCTTTGCTTTTCTCCAAAACCATTTTTAATCTGATTTTCTCGGTCCATTGCATATGAATTCCACACCAGTTTCTCCGGATATGACTGGATGAAACCGGAAATATCCGGTATTGTTTTGGCTAACTCAATCCCAGATATTGCTACAGCTTCTGTGTTTGTGTATTGCTGATATTATCCACGGACTTTATTATTTTGAATGTTTTTTTATCAGGGACCATTTAATTTTGTGCTTGGAATCACCAATTGGTTCCACATGGAGACACCAGCTCTACATGCTTTTATTTTCTAGGGAGAAAGCTAGAGGAACTGCGGCAAACAACATGATATTTCTGTTTGTATCGGTGGTATTTTATGCACTTGCCTAACGAAAAGACTTTGCTTTTCTCCAAAACCATTTTTAATGTGATTTTTCTCGTTCCATTGCATATGAATTTCACACGACTTTGTCCAGCTATGACTGGATGAAACTGGAAATACCTGGTTTTGTTTTGGCTAACTCAATCCGAAATATTGTGAAAGCCTCTGTGTTTGTGTTTGCGGGATATTATCAATGGACTTTCTGGTTTTGAATGTTTTTATCAGGGAACATTTAATTTTGTACCGTTGAAGACTAATTGGTTCATCATGGGAACAGGAGCTCTACACATTCGTATTTTCGGGGGAGAAAACTAGACGAACTGCGGCAAACAAACATGATATTTATGTTGGTATAGATGACATTTTATGCACTTGCCTAACGAAAATACTTTGCCTTTCTCCAAAACAATTTTTACTCTGATTTTCTCGGTGCATTGCATACGAATGCCACACCACTTTGTACGGATATGACTGGATGTAACCGGAAATATCTGCTTTTGCTTGGCTAACTCAATCCCAGATATTGCTACAGCCTCTGTGTTTGTGTTTTCTGGATATTATCAACGGACTTTATTGTTTTGAATGTTTTTTATCAGGGAACATTTAGTTTTGTGCTTGGAAACACTACTTCATTCCACATGGAGACACCATCTCTACACATTCGTATTTTCTAGGGAGAAAGCTAGAGGAACAGCGGCAAACAATCATGATATTTCTGTTTGTATCGATGGCATTTCATGCACTTATCTAAAGCAAAGACTTTGCTTTTCTCCAAACCATTTTTACTTTGATTTTCTCGGTCCACTGCATACAAATTCCACACCAGTTTGTCCGGATATGACTGGATGAAACCGGAAATATCCAGTTTTGTTTTGGATAACTCAATCCCAGATATTGCTACAGCCTTTGTGTTTGTCTCTACCTGGTATTATCCACGGACTTTATTGTTTTGAATTTTTTTAATCAGGAAACATTTAAGTTTAATCTTCGAAACACTAATTGTTTCCACATGGAGATTCCAGCTCTACACATTCGTATTTTCTAGGGAGAAACCTAGAGGAACTGGGGCAAACAAACATGATGTTGCTGTTTGTATAGATGACATTTTATGCACTTGCCTAACGAAAACTCTTTGCTTTTCTCTAAAACCTTTTTTACTGTGATTTTCTTGGTCCATTGCATAGGAATTCCAAACCACGTTTTCCGTATATGACTGGATGAAACCAGAAATATCCGGTTGTGTTTTGCTAACTCAATGCAAAATATGTTGAAAGCCTCTGTGTTTGTGTTTTCTGGATATTATCGATGGACTTTATTGTTTTGAATATTTTTATCAGGGAACATTTAATTTTGTAACGTAGAAACACTAAAGGTTCATCATGGGGACAGCAGCTCTACACATTCGTATTTTCTAGGGAGAAAGCTAGAGGAACGGCGGCAAACAAACATGATATTTCTGTTTGTATAGATGACATTTTATGCACTTTTCTAACGAAAAGACTTTGTTTTTCTCCAAAACCATTTTTAATGTGATTTTCTCTGTCCATTGCATACGAATTCCACACCAGTTTGTCCGGATATGACTGGATGAAACCGGAAATATCCCGTTTTGTTTTGGCTAACTCAATCCCAGATATTGCTACAGCCTGTGTGTTTGTGTATTCCTGATTTTATCCGTGGATTTTATTGTTTTGAATGTTTTTTATCAGGGAACATTTAATTTGTGCTTGCAAACACTAATTGGCTCCGCATGCAGACACACTTTCTACGTATTCATATTTTCTAGGTAGAAAGCTAGAGGAACTGCCGCAAACAATCATGATATTTCTGTTTGTATCGATGACATTTTATGCACTTGCCTAATGAAAAGCCTTTGCTTTTCTCCAAAACCATTTTTAATCTGATTTTCTCGGTCCATTGCATATGAATTCCACACCAGTTTCTCCGGATATGACTGGATGAAACCGGAAATATCCGGTATTGTTTTGGCTAACTCAATCCCAGATATTGCTACAGCTTCTGTGGTTGTGTATTCCTGATATTATCCACGGACTTTATTATTTTGAATGTTTTTTTATCAGGGAACATTTAATTTTGTGCTTGGAATCACCAATTGGTTCCACATGGAGACACCAGCTCTACATGCTTTTATTTTCTAGGGAGAAAGCTAGAGGAACTGCGGCAAACAACATGATATTTCTGTTTGTATCGGTGGTCTTTTATGCACTTGCCTAACGAAAAGACTTTGCTTTTCTCCAAAACCATTTTTAATGTGATTTTCTCTGTCCATTGCATACGAATTCCACACCAGTTTGTCCGGATATGACTGGATGAAACCGGAAATATCTGGGTTTTTTTTTTGGCTAACTCAATCCCAGATATTGCTACAGCCTGTTTGTTTGTGTATTCCTGATTTTATCCGTGGATTTTATTGTTTTGAATGTTTTTTATCAGGGAACATTTAATTTGTGCTTGCCAACACTAATTGGCTCCGCATGCAGACACACTTTCTACGTATTCATATTTTCTAGGTAGAAAGCTAGAGGAACTGCCGCAAACAATCATGATATTTCTGTTTGTATCGATGACATTTTATGCACTTGCCTAACGAAAAGCCTTTGCTTTTCTCCAAAACCATTTTTAATCTGATTTTCTCGGTCCATTGCATATGAATTCCACACCAGTTTCTCCGGATATGACTGGATGAAACCGGAAATATCCGGTATTGTTTTGGCTAACTCAATCCCAGATATTGCTACAGCTTCTGTGGTTGTGTATTCCTGATATTATCCACGGACTTTATTATTTTGAATGTTTTTTTATCAGGGAACATTTAATTTTGTGCTTGGAATCACCAATTGGTTCCACATGGAGACACCAGCTCTACATGCTTTTATTTTCTAGGGAGAAAGCTAGAGGAACTGCGGCAAACAACATGATATTTCTGTTTGTATCGGTGGTATTTTATGCACTTGCCTAACGAAAAGACTTTGCTTTTCTCCAAAACCATTTTTAATGTGATTTTTCTCGTTCCATTGCATATGAATTTCACACGACTTTGTCCAGCTATGACTGGATGAAACTGGAAATACCTGGTTTTGTTTTGGCTAACTCAATCCGAAATATTGTGAAAGCCTCTGTGTTTGTGTTTGCGGGATATTATCAATGGACTTTCTAGTTTTGAATGTTTTTATCAGGGAACATTTAATTTTGTACCGTTGAAGACTAATTGGTTCATCATGGGAACAGGAGCTCTACACATTCGTATTTTCGGGGGAGAAAACTAGACGAACTGCGGCAAACAAACATGATATTTATGTTGGTATAGATGACATTTTATGCACTTGCCTAACGAAAATACTTTGCCTTTCTCCAAAACAATTTTTACTCTGATTTTCTCGGTCCATTGCATACGAATGCCACACCACTTTGTACGGATATGACTGGATGTAACCGGAAATATCTGCTTTTGCTTGGCTAACTCAATCCCAGATATTGCTACAGCCTCTGTGTTTGTGTTTTCTGGATATTATCAACGGACTTTATTGTTTTGAATGTTTTTTATCAGGGAACATTTAGTTTTGTGCTTGGAAACACTACTTCATTCCACATGGAGACACCATCTCTACACATTCGTATTTTCTAGGGAGAAAGCTAGAGGAACAGCGGCAAACAATCATGATATTTCTGTTTGTATCGATGGCATTTCATGCACTCATCTAAAGCAAAGACTTTGCTTTTCTCCAAACCATTTTTACTGTGATTTTCTCGGTCCACTGCATACAAATTCCACACCAGTTTGTCCGGATATGACTGGATGAAACCGGAAATATCCAGTTTTGTTTTGGATAACTCAATCCCAGATATTGCTACAGCCTTTGTGTTTGTCTCTACCTGGTATTATCCACGGACTTTATTGTTTTGAATTTTTTTAATCAGGAAACATTTAAGTTTAATCTTCGAAACACTAATTGTTTCCACATGGAGATTCCAGCTCTACACATTCGTATTTTCTAGGGAGAAACCTAGAGGAACTGGGGCAAACAAACATGATGTTGCTGTTTGTATAGATGACATTTTATGCACTTGCCTAACGAAAACTCTTTGCTTTTCTCTAAAACCTTTTTTACTGTGATTTTCTTGGTCCATTGCATAGGAATTCCAAACCACGTTTTCCGTATATGACTGGATGAAACCAGAAATATCCGGTTGTGTTTTGCTAACTCAATGCAAAATATGTTGAAAGCCTCTGTGTTTGTGTTTTCTGGATATTATCGATGGACTTTATTGTTTTGAATATTTTTATCAGGGAACATTTAATTTTGTAACGTAGAAACACTAAAGGTTCATCATGGGGACAGCAGCTCTACACATTCGTATTTTCTAGGGAGAAAGCTAGAGGAACGGCGGCAAACAAACATGATAATTCTGTTTGTATAGATGACATTTTATGCACTTTTCTAACGAAAAGACTTTGTTTTTCTCCAAAACCATTTTTAATGTGATTTTCTCTGTCCATTGCATACGAATTCCACACCAGTTTGTCCGGATATGACTGGATGAAACCGGAAATATCCGGGTTTTTTTTGGCTAACTCAATCCCAGATATTGCTACAGCCTGTGTGTTTGTGTATTCCTGATTTTATCCGTGGATTTCATTGTTTTGAATGTTTTTTATCAGGGAACATTTAATTTGTGCTTGCAAACACTAATTGGCTCCGCATGCAGACACACTTTCTACGTATTCATATTTTCTAGGTAGAAAGCTAGAGGAACTGCCGCAAACAATCATGATATTTCTGTTTGTATCGATGACATTTTATGCACTTGCCTAACGAAAAGCCTTTGCTTTTCTCCAAAACCATTTTTAATCTGATTTTCTCGGTCCATTGCATATGAATTCCACACCAGTTTCTCCGGATATGACTGGATGAAACCGGAAATATCCGGTATTGTTTTGGCTAACTCAATCCCAGATATTGCTACAGCTTCTGTGTTTGTGTATTCCTGATATTATCCACGGACTTTATTATTTTGAATGTTTTTTTATCAGGGACCATTTAATTTTGTGCTTGGAATCACCAATTGGTTCCACATGGAGACACCAGCTCTACATGCTTTTATTTTCTAGGGAGAAAGCTAGAGGAACTGCGGCAAACAACATGATATTTCTGTTTGTATCGGTGGTATTTTATGCACTTGCCTAACGAAAAGACTTTGCTTTTCTCCAAAACCATTTTTAATGTGATTTTTCTCGTTCCATTGCATATGAATTTCACACGACTTTGTCCAGCTATGACTGGATGAAACTGGAAATACCTGGTTTTGTTTTGGCTAACTCAATCCGAAATATTGTGAAAGCCTCTGTGTTTGTGTTTGCGGGATATTATCAATGGACTTTCTAGTTTTGAATGCTTTTATCAGGGAACATTTAATTTTGTACCGTTGAAGACTAATTGGTTCATCATGGGAACAGGAGCTCTACACATTCGTATTTTCGGGGGAGAAAACTAGACGAACTGCGGCAAACAAACATGATATTTATGTTGGTATAGATGACATTTTATGCACTTGCCTAACGAAAATACTTTCCCTCTCTCCAAAACAATTTTTACTCTGATTTTCTCGGTCCATTGCATACGAATGCCACACCACTTTGTAAGGATATGACTGGATGTAACCGGAAATATCTGCTTTTGCTTGGCTAACTCAATCCCAGATATTGCTACAGCCTCTGTGTTCGTGTTTTCTGGATATTATCAACGGACTTTATTGTTTTGAATGTTTTTTATCAGGGAACATTTAGTTTTGTGCTTGGAAACACTACTTCATTCCACATGGAGACACCATCTCTACACATTCGTATTTTCTAGGGAGAAAGCTAGAGGAACAGCGGCAAACAATCATGATATTTCTGTTTGTATCGATGGCATTTCATGCACTTATCTAAAGCAAAGACTTTGCTTTTCTCCAAACCATTTTTACTGTGATTTTCTCGGTCCACTGCATACAAATTCCACACCAGTTTGTCCGGATATGACTGGATGAAACCGGAAATATCCAGTTTTGTTTTGGATAACTCAATCCCAGATATTGCTACAGCCTTTGTGTTTGTCTCTACCTGGTATTATCCACGGACTTTATTGTTTTGAATTTTTTTAATCAGGAAACATTTAAGTTTAATCTTCGAAACACTAATTGTTTCCACATGGAGATTCCAGCTCTACACATTCGTATTTTCTAGGGAGAAACCTAGAGGAACTGGGGCAAACAAACATGATGTTGCTGTTTGTATAGATGACATTTTATGCACTTGCCTAACGAAAACCCTTTGCTTTTCTCTAAAACCTTTTTTACTGTGATTTTCTTGGTCCATTGCATAGGAATTCCAAACCACGTTTTCCGTATATGACTGGATGAAACCAGAACTATCCGGTTGTGTTTTGCTAACTCAATGCAAAATATGTTGAAAGCCTCTGTGTTTGTGTTTTCTGGATATTATCGATGGACTTTATTGTTTTGAATATTTTTATCAGGGAACATTTAATTTTGTAACGTAGAAACACTAAAGGTTCATCATGGGGACAGCAGCTCTACACATTCGTATTTTCTAGGGAGAAAGCTAGAGGAACGGCGGCAAACAAACATGATATTTCTGTTTGTATAGATGACATTTTATGCACTTTTCTAACGAAAAGACTTTGTTTTTCTCCAAAACCATTTTTAATGTGATTTTCTCTGTCCATTGCATACGAACTCCACACCAGTTTGTCCTCATATGACTGGATGAAACCAGAAATATCCGGGTTTTTTTTGGCTAACTCAATCCCAGATATTGCTACAGCCTGTGTGTTTGTGTATTCCTGATTTTATCCGTGGATTTCATTGTTTTGAATGTTTTTTATCAGGGAACATTTAATTTGTGCTTGCAAACACTAATTGGCTCCGCATGCAGACACACTTTCTACGTATTCATATTTTCTAGGTAGAAAGCTAGAGGAACTGCCGCAAACAATCATGATATTTCTGTTTGTATCGATGACATTTTATGCACTTGCCTAACGAAAAGCCTTTGCTTTTCTCCAAAACCATTTTTAATCTGATTTTCTCGGTCCATTGCATATGAATTCCACACCAGTTTCTCCGGATATGACTGGATGAAACCGGAAATATCCGGTATTGTTTTGGCTAACTCAATCCCAGATATTGCTACAGCTTCTGTGTTTGTGTATTCCTGATATTATCCACGGACTTTATTATTTTGAATGTTTTTTTTATCAGGGAACATTTAATTTTGTGCTTGGAATCACCAATTGGTTCCACATGGAGACACCAGCTCTACATGCTTTTATTTTCTAGGGAGAAAGCTAGAGGAACTGCGGCAAACAACATGATATTTCTGTTTGTATCGGTGGTATTTTATGCACTTGCCTAACGAAAAGACTTTGCTTTTCTCCAAAACCATTTTTAATGTGATTTTTCTCGTTCCATTGCATATGAATTTCACACGACTTTGTCCAGCTATGACTGGATGAAACTGGAAATACCTGGTTTTGTTTTGGCTAACTCAATCCGAAATATTGTGAAAGCCTCTGTGTTTGTGTTTGCGGGATATTATCAATGGACTTTCTAGTTTTGAATGTTTTTATCAGGGAACATTTAATTTTGTACCGTTGAAGACTAATTGGTTCATCATGGGAACAGGAGCTCTACACATTCGTAGTTTCGGGGGAGAAAACTAGACGAACTGCGGCAAACAAACATGATATTTATGTTGGTATAGATGACATTTTATGCACTTGCCTAACGAAAATACTTTGCCTTTCTCCAAAACAATTTTTACTCTGATTTTCTCGGTCCATTGCATACGAATGCCACACCACTTTGTACGGATATGACTGGATGTAACCGGAAATATCTGCTTTTGCTTGGCTAACTCAATCCCAGATATTGCTACAGCCTCTGTGTTTGTGTTTTCTGGATATTATCAACGGACTTTATTGTTTTGAATGTTTTTTATCAGGGAACATTTAGTTTTGTGCTTGGAAACACTACTTCATTCCACATGGAGACACCATCTCTACACATTCGTATTTTCTAGGGAGAAAGCTAGAGGAACAGCGGCAAACAATCATGATATTTCTGTTTGTATCGATGGCATTTCATGCACTTATCTAAAGCAAAGACTTTGCTTTTCTCCAAACCATTTTTACTGTGATTTTCTCGGTCCACTGCATACAAATTCCACACCAGTTTGTCCGGATATGACTGGATGAAACCGGAAATATCCAGTTTTGTTTTGGATAACTCAATCCCAGATATTGCTACAGCCTTTGTGTTTGTCTCTACCTGGTATTATCCACGGACTTTATTGTTTTGAATTTTTTTAATCAGGAAACATTTAAGTTTAATCTTCGAAACACTAATTGTTTCCACATGGAGATTCCAGCTCTACACATTCGTATTTTCTAGGGAGAAACCTAGAGGAACTGGGGCAAACAAACATGATGTTGCTGTTTGTATAGATGACATTTTATGCACTTGCCTAACGAAAACTCTTTGCTTTTCTCTAAAACCTTTTTTACTGTGATTTTCTTGGTCCATTGCATAGGAATTCCAAACCACGTTTTCCGTATATGACTGGATGAAACCAGAAATATCCGGTTGTGTTTTGCTAACTCAATGCAAAATATGTTGAAAGCCTCTGTGTTTGTGTTTTCTGGATATTATCGATGGACTTTATTGTTTTGAATATTTTTATCAGGGAACATTTAATTTTGTAACGTAGAAACACTAAAGGTTCATCATGGGGACAGCAGCTCTACACATTCGTATTTTCTAGGGAGAAAGCTAGAGGAACGGCGGCAAACAAACATGATATTTCTGTTTGTATAGATGACATTTTATGCACTTTTCTAACGAAAAGACTTTGTTTTTCTCCAAAACCATTTTTAATGTGATTTTCTCTGTCCATTGCATACGAATTCCACACCAGTTTGTCCGGATATGACTGGATGAAACCGGAAATATCCGGGTTTTTTTTGGCTAACTCAATCCCAGATATTGCTACAGCCTGTGTGTTTGTGTATTCCTGATTTTATCCGTGGATTTCATTGTTTTGAATGTTTTTTATCAGGGAACATTTAATTTGTGCTTGCAAACACTAATTGGCTCCACATGCAGACACACTTTCTACGTATTCATATTTTCTAGGTAGAAAGCTAGAGGAACTGCCGCAAACAATCATGATATTTCTGTTTGTATCGATGACATTTTATGCACTTGCCTAACGAAAAGCCTTTGCTTTTCTCCAAAACCATTTTTAATCTGATTTTCTCGGTCCATTGCATATGAATTCCACACCAGTTTCTCTGGATATGACTGGATGAAACCGGAAATATCCGGTATTGTTTTGGCTAACTCAATCCCAGATATTGCTACAGCTTCTGTGTTTGTGTATTCCTGATATTATCCACGGACTTTATTATTTTGAATGTTTTTTTTATCAGGGAACATTTAATTTTGTGCTTGGAATCACCAATTGGTTCCACATGGAGACACCAGCTCTACATGCTTTTATTTTCTAGGGAGAAAGCTAGAGGAACTGCGGCAAACAACATGATATTTCTGTTTGTATCGGTGGTATTTTATGCACTTGCCTAACGAAAAGACTTTGCTTTTCTCCAAAACCATTTTTAATGTGATTTTTCTCGTTCCATTGCATATGAATTTCACACGACTTTGTCCAGCTATGACTGGATGAAACTGGAAATACCTGGTTTTGTTTTGGCTAACTCAATCCGAAATATTGTGAAAGCCTCTGTGTTTGTGTTTGCGGGATATTATCAATGGACTTTCTAGTTTTGAATGTTTTTATCAGGGAACATTTAATTTTGTACCGTTGAAGACTAATTGGTTCATCATGGGAACAGGAGCTCTACACATTCGTATTTTCGGGGGAGAAAACTAGACGAACTGCGGCAAACAAACATGATATTTATGTTGGTATAGATGACATTTTATGCACTTGCCTAACGAAAATACTTTGCCTTTCTCCAAAACAATTTTTACTCTGATTTTCTCGGTCCATTGCATACGAATGCCACACCGCTTTGTACGGATATGACTGGATGTAACCGGAAATATCTGCTTTTGCTTGGCTAACTCAATCCCAGATATTGCTACAGCCTCTGTGTTTGTGTTTTCTGGATATTATCAACGGACTTTATTGTTTTGAATGTTTTTTATCAGGGAACATTTAGTTTTGTGCTTGGAAACACTACTTCATTCCACATGGAGACACCATCTCTACACATTCGTATTTTCTAGGGAGAAAGCTAGAGGAACAGCGGCAAACAATCATGATATTTCTGTTTGTATCGATGGCATTTCATGCACTTATCTAAAGCAAAGACTTTGCTTTTCTCCAAACCATTTTTACTGTGATTTTCTCGGTCCACTGCATACAAATTCCACACCAGTTTGTCCGGATATGACTGGATGAAACCGGAAATATCCAGTTTTGTTTTGGATAACTCAATCCCAGATATTGCTACAGCCTTTGTGTTTGTCTCTACCTGGTATTATCCACGGACTTTATTGTTTTGAATTTTTTTAATCAGGAAACATTTAAGTTTAATCTTCGAAACACTAATTGTTTCCACATGGAGATTCCAGCTCTACACATTCGTATTTTCTAGGGAGAAACCTAGAGGAACTGGGGCAAACAAACATGATGTTGCTGTTTGTATAGATGACATTTTATGCACTTGCCTAACGAAAACTCTTTGCTTTTCTCTAAAACCTTTTTTACTGTGATTTTCTTGGTCCATTGCATAGGAATTCCAAACCACGTTTTCCGTATATGACTGGATGAAACCAGAAATATCCGGTTGTGTTTTGCTAACTCAATGCAAAATATGTTGAAAGCCTCTGTGTTTGTGTTTTCTGGATATTATCGATGGACTTTATTGTTTTGAATATTTTTATCAGGGAACATTTAATTTTGTAACGTAGAAACACTAAAGGTTCATCATGGGGACAGCAGCTCTACACATTCGTATTTTCTAGGGAGAAAGCTAGAGGAACGGCGGCAAACAAACATGATAATTCTGTTTGTATAGATGACATTTTATGCACTTTTCTAACGAAAAGACTTTGTTTTTCTCCAAAACCATTTTTAATGTGATTTTCTCTGTCCATTGCATACGAATTCCACACCAGTTTGTCCGGATATGACTGGATGAAACCGGAAATATCCGGGTTTTTTTTGGCTAACTCAATCCCAGATATTGCTACAGCCTGTGTGTTTGTGTATTCCTGATTTTATCCGTGGATTTCATTGTTTTGAATGTTTTTTATCAGGGAACATTTAATTTGTGCTTGCAAACACTAATTGGCTCCGCATGCAGACACACTTTCTACGTATTCATATTTTCTAGGTAGAAAGCTAGAGGAACTGCCGCAAACAATCATGATATTTCTGTTTGTATCGATGACATTTTATGCACTTGCCTAACGAAAAGCCTTTGCTTTTCTCCAAAACCATTTTTAATCTGATTTTCTCGGTCCATTGCATATGAATTCCACACCAGTTTCTCTGGATATGACTGGATGAAACCGGAAATATCCGGTATTGTTTTGGCTAACTCAATCCCAGATATTGCTACAGCTTCTGTGTTTGTGTATTCCTGATATTATCCACGGACTTTATTATTTTGAATGTTTTTTTTATCAGGGAACATTTAATTTTGTGCTTGGAATCACCAATTGGTTCCACATGGAGACACCAGCTCTACATGCTTTTATTTTCTAGGGAGAAAGCTAGAGGAACTGCGGCAAACAACATGATATTTCTGTTTGTATCGGTGGTATTTTATGCACTTGCCTAACGAAAAGACTTTGCTTTTCTCCAAAACCATTTTTAATGTGATTTTTCTCGTTCCATTGCATATGAATTTCACACGACTTTGTCCAGCTATGACTGGATGGAACTGGAAATACCTGGTTTTGTTTTGGCTAACTCAATCCGAAATATTGTGAAAGCCTCTGTGTTTGTGTTTGCGGGATATTATCAATGGACTTTCTAGTTTTGAATGTTTTTATCAGGGAACATTTAATTTTGTACCGTTGAAGACTAATTGGTTCATCATGGGAACAGGAGCTCTACACATTCGTATTTTCGGGGGAGAAAACTAGACGAACTGCGGCAAACAAACATGATATTTATGTTGGTATAGATGACATTTTATGCACTTGCCTAACGAAAATACTTTGCCTTTCTCCAAAACAATTTTTACTCTGATTTTCTCGGTCCATTGCATACGAATGCCACACCACTTTGTACGGATATGACTGGATGTAACCGGAAATATCTGCTTTTGCTTGGCTAACTCAATCCCAGATATTGCTACAGCCTCTGTGTTTGTGTTTTCTGGATATTATCAACGGACTTTATTGTTTTGAATGTTTTTTATCAGGGAACATTTAGTTTTGTGCTTGGAAACACTACTTCATTCCACATGGAGACACCATCTCTACACATTCGTATTTTCTAGGGAGAAAGCTAGAGGAACAGCGGCAAACAATCATGATATTTCTGTTTGTATCGATGGCATTTCATGCACTTATCTAAAGCAAAGACTTTGCTTTTCTCCAAACCATTTTTACTGTGATTTTCTCGGTCCACTGCATACAAATTCCACACCAGTTTGTCCGGATATGACTGGATGAAACCGGAAATATCCAGTTTTGTTTTGGATAACTCAATCCCAGATATTGCTACAGCCTTTGTGTTTGTCTCTACCTGGTATTATCCACGGACTTTATTGTTTTGAATTTTTTTAATCAGGAAACATTTAAGTTTAATCTTCGAAACACTAATTGTTTCCACATGGAGATTCCAGCTCTACACATTCGTATTTTCTAGGGAGAAACCTAGAGGAACTGGGGCAAACAAACATGATGTTGCTGTTTGTATAGATGACATTTTATGCACTTGCCTAACGAAAACTCTTTGCTTTTCTCTAAAACCTTTTTTACTGTGATTTTCTTGGTCCATTGCATAGGAATTCCAAACCACGTTTTCCGTATATGACTGGATGAAACCAGAAATATCCGGTTGTGTTTTGCTAACTCAATGCAAAATATGTTGAAAGCCTCTGTGTTTGTGTTTTCTGGATATTATCGATGGACTTTATTGTTTTGAATATTTTTATCAGGGAACATTTAATTTTGTAACGTAGAAACACTAAAGGTTCATCATGGGGACAGCAGCTCTACACATTCGTATTTTCTAGGGAGAAAGCTAGAGGAACGGCGGCAAACAAACATGATAATTCTGTTTGTATAGATGACATTTTATGCACTTTTCTAACGAAAAGACTTTGTTTTTCTCCAAAACCATTTTTAATGTGATTTTCTCTGTCCATTGCATACGAATTCCACACCAGTTTGTCCGGATATGACTGGATGAAACCGGAAATATCCGGGTTTTTTTTGGCTAACTCAATCCCAGATATTGCTACAGCCTGTGTGTTTGTGTATTCCTGATTTTATCCGTGGATTTCATTGTTTTGAATGTTTTTTATCAGGGAACATTTAATTTGTGCTTGCAAACACTAATTGGCTCCGCATGCAGACACACTTTCTACGTATTCATATTTTCTAGGTAGAAAGCTAGAGGAACTGCCGCAAACAATCATGATATTTCTGTTTGTATCGATGACATTTTATGCACTTGCCTAACGAAAAGCCTTTGCTTTTCTCCAAAACCATTTTTAATCTGATTTTCTCGGTCCATTGCATATGAATTCCACACCAGTTTCTCTGGATATGACTGGATGAAACCGGAAATATCCGGTATTGTTTTGGCTAACTCAATCCCAGATATTGCTACAGCTTCTGTGTTTGTGTATTCCTGATATTATCCACGGACTTTATTATTTTGAATGTTTTTTTTATCAGGGAACATTTAATTTTGTGCTTGGACTCACCAATTGGTTCCACATGGAGACACCAGCTCTACATGCTTTTATTTTCTAGGGAGAAAGCTAGAGGAACTGCGGCAAACAACATGATATTTCTGTTTGTATCGGTGGTCTTTTATGCACTTGCCTAACGAAAAGACTTTGCTTTTCTCCAAAACCATTTTTAATGTGATTTTTCTCGTTCCATTGCATATGAATTTCACACGACTTTGTCCAGCTATGACTGGATGGAACTGGAAATACCTGGTTTTGTTTTGGCTAACTCAATCCGAAATATTGTGAAAGCCTCTGTGTTTGTGTTTGCGGGATATTATCAATGGACTTTCTAGTTTTGAATGTTTTTATCAGGGAACATTTAATTTTGTACCGTTGAAGACTAATTGGTTCATCATGGGAACAGGAGCTCTACACATTCGTATTTTCGGGGGAGAAAACTAGACGAACTGCGGCAAACAAACATGATATTTATGTTGGTATAGATGACATTTTATGCACTTGCCTAACGAAAATACTTTGCCTTTCTCCAAAACAATTTTTACTCTGATTTTCTCGGTCCATTGCATACGAATGCCACACCACTTTGTACGGATATGACTGGATGTAACCGGAAATATCTGCTTTTGCTTGGCTAACTCAATCCCAGATATTGCTACAGCCTCTGTGTTTGTGTTTTCTGGATATTATCAACGGACTTTATTGTTTTGAATGTTTTTTATCAGGGAACATTTAGTTTTGTGCTTGGAAACACTACTTCATTCCACATGGAGACACCATCTCTACACATTCGTATTTTCTAGGGAGAAAGCTAGAGGAACAGCGGCAAACAATCATGATATTTCTGTTTGTATCGATGGCATTTCATGCACTTATCTAAAGCAAAGACTTTGCTTTTCTCCAAACCATTTTTACTGTGATTTTCTCGGTCCACTGCATACAAATTCCACACCAGTTTGTCCGGATATGACTGGATGAAACCGGAAATATCCAGTTTTGTTTTGGATAACTCAATCCCAGATATTGCTACAGCCTTTGTGTTTGTCTCTACCTGGTATTATCCACGGACTTTATTGTTTTGAATTTTGTTAATCAGGAAACATTTAAGTTTAATCTTCGAAACACTAATTGTTTCCACATGGAGATTCCAGCTCTACACATTCGTATTTTCTAGGGAGAAACCTAGAGGAACTGGGGCAAACAAACATGATGTTGCTGTTTGTATAGATGACATTTTATGCACTTGCCTAACGAAAACTCTTTGCTTTTCTCTAAAACCTTTTTTACTGTGATTTTCTTGGTCCATTGCATAGGAATTCCAAACCACGTTTTCCGTATATGACTGGATGAAACCAGAAATATCCGGTTGTGTTTTGCTAACTCAATGCAAAATATGTTGAAAGCCTCTGTGTTTGTGTTTTCTGGATATTATCGATGGACTTTATTGTTTTGAATATTTTTATCAGGGAACATTTAATTTTGTAACGTAGAAACACTAAAGGTTCATCATGGGGACAGCAGCTCTACACATTCGTATTTTCTAGGGAGAAAGCTAGAGGAACGGCGGCAAACAAACATGATATTTCTGTTTGTATAGATGACATTTTATGCACTTTTCTAACGAAAAGACTTTGTTTTTCTCCAAAACCATTTTTAATGTGATTTTCTCTGTCCATTGCATACGAACTCCACACCAGTTTGTCCTCATATGACTGGATGAAACCAGAAATATCCGGGTTTTTTTTGGCTAACTCAATCCCAGATATTGCTACAGCCTGTGTGTTTGTGTATTCCTGATTTTATCCGTGGATTTCATTGTTTTGAATGTTTTTTATCAGGGAACATTTAATTTGTGCTTGCAAACACTAATTGGCTCCGCATGCAGACACACTTTCTACGTATTCATATTTTCTAGGTAGAAAGCTAGAGGAACTGCCGCAAACAATCATGATATTTCTGTTTGTATCGATGACATTTTATGCACTTGCCTAACGAAAAGCCTTTGCTTTTCTCCAAAACCATTTTTAATCTGATTTTCTCGGTCCATTGCATATGAATTCCACACCAGTTTCTCCGGATATGACTGGATGAAACCGGAAATATCCGGTATTGTTTTGGCTAACTCAATCCCAGATATTGCTACAGCTTCTGTGTTTGTGTATTCCTGATCTTATCCACGGACTTTATTATTTTGAATGTTTTTTTTATCAGGGAACATTTAATTTTGTGCTTGGAATCACCAATTGGTTCCACATGGAGACACCAGCTCTACATGCTTTTATTTTCTAGGGAGAAAGCTAGAGGAACTGCGGCAAACAACATGATATTTCTGTTTGTATCGGTGGTATTTTATGCACTTGCCTAACGAAAAGACTTTGCTTTTCTCCAAAACCATTTTTAATGTGATTTTTCTCGTTCCATTGCATATGAATTTCACACGACTTTGTCCAGCTATGACTGGATGGAACTGGAAATACCTGGTTTTGTTTTGGCTAACTCAATCCGAAATATTGTGAAAGCCTCTGTGTTTGTGTTTGCGGGATATTATCAATGGACTTTCTAGTTTTGAATGTTTTTATCAGGGAACATTTAATTTTGTACCGTTGAAGACTAATTGGTTCATCATGGGAACAGGAGCTCTACACATTCGTATTTTCGGGGGAGAAAACTAGACGAACTGCGGCAAACAAACATGATATTTATGTTGGTATAGATGACATTTTATGCACTTGCCTAACGAAAATACTTTGCCTTTCTCCAAAACAATTTTTACTCTGATTTTCTCGGTCCATTGCATACGAATGCCACACCACTTTGTACAGATATGACTGGATGTAACCGGAAATATCTGCTTTTGCTTGGCTAACTCAATCCCAGATATTGCTACAGCCTCTGTGTTTGTGTTTTCTGGATATTATCAACGGACTTTATTGTTTTGAATGTTTTTTATCAGGGAACATTTAGTTTTGTGCTTGGAAACACTACTTCATTCCACATGGAGACACCATCTCTACACATTCGTATTTTCTAGGGAGAAAGCTAGAGGAACAGCGGCAAACAATCATGATATTTCTGTTTGTATCGATGGCATTTCATGCACTTATCTAAAGCAAAGACTTTGCTTTTCTCCAAACCATTTTTACTGTGATTTTCTCGGTCCACTGCATACAAATTCCACACCAGTTTGTCCGGATATGACTGGATGAAACCGGAAATATCCAGTTTTGTTTTGGATAACTCAATCCCAGATATTGCTACAGCCTTTGTGTTTGTCTCTACCTGGTATTATCCACGGACTTTATTGTTTTGAATTTTTTTAATCAGGAAACATTTAAGTTTAATCTTCGAAACACTAATTGTTTCCACATGGAGATTCCAGCTCTACACATTCGTATTTTCTAGGGAGAAACCTAGAGGAACTGGGGCAAACAAACATGATGTTGCTGTTTGTATAGATGACATTTTATGCACTTGCCTAACGAAAATACTTTGCCTTTCTCCAAAACAATTTTTACTCTGATTTTCTCGGTCCATTGCATACGAATGCCACACCACTTTGTACGGATATGACTGGATGTAACCGGAAATATCTGCTTTTGCTTATCTAACTCAATGCAAAATATGTTGAAAGCCTCTGTGTTTGTGTTTTCTGGATATTATCGATGGACTTTATTGTTTTGAATATTTTTATCAGGGAACATTTAATTTTGTAACGTAGAAACACTAAAGGTTCATCATGGGGACAGCAGCTCTACACATTCGTATTTTCTAGGGAGAAAGCTAGAGGAATGGCGGCAAACAAACATGATATTTCTGTTTGTATAGATGACATTTTATGCACTTTTCTAACGAAAAGACTTTGTTTTTCTCCAAAACCATTTTTAATGTGATTTTCTCTGTCCATTGCATACGAATTCCACACCAGTTTGTCCGGATATGACTGGATGAAACCGGAAATATCCGGGTTTTTTTTGGCTAACTCAATCCCAGATATTGCTACAGCCTGTGTGTTTGTGTATTCCTGATTTTATCCGTGGATTTTATTGTTTTGAATGTTTTTTATCAGGGAACATTTAATTTGTGCTTGCAAACACTAATTGGCTCCGCATGCAGACACACTTTCTACGTATTCATATTTTCTAGGTAGAAAGCTAGAGGAACTGCCGCAAACAATCATGATATTTCTGTTTGTATCGATGACATTTTATGCACTTGCCTAACGAAAAGCCTTTGCTTTTCTCCAAAACCATTTTTAATCTGATTTTCTCGGTCCATTGCATATGAATTCCACACCAGTTTCTCCGGATATGACTGGATGAAACCGGAAATATCCGGTATTGTTTTGGCTAACTCAATCCCAGATATTGCTACAGCTTCTGTGTTTGTGTATTCCTGATATTATCCACGGACTTTATTATTTTGAATGTTTTTTTATCAGGGAACATTTAATTTTGTGCTTGGAATCACCAATTGGTTCCACATGGAGACACCAGCTCTACATGCTTTTATTTTCTAGGGAGAAAGCTAGAGGAACTGCGGCAAACAACATGATATTTCTGTTTGTATCGGTGGTATTTTATGCACTTGCCTAACGAAAAGACTTTGCTTTTCTCCAAAACCATTTTTAATGTGATTTTTCTCGTTCCATTGCATATGAATTTCACAAGACTTTGTCCAGCTATGACTGGATGGAACTGGAAATACCTGGTTTTGTTTTGGCTAACTCAATCCGAAATATTGTGAAAGCCTCTGTGTTTGTGTTTGCGGGATATTATCAATGGACTTTCTAGTTTTGAATGTTTTTATCAGGGAACATTTAATTTTGTACCGTTGAAGACTAATTGGTTCATCATGGGAACAGGAGCTCTACACATTCGTATTTTCGGGGGAGAAAACTAGACGAACTGCGGCAAACAAACATGATATTTATGTTGGTATAGATGACATTTTATGCACTTGCCTAACGAAAATACTTTGCCTTTCTCCAAAACAATTTTTACTCTGATTTTCTCGGTCCATTGCATACGAATGCCACACCACTTTGTACGGATATGACTGGATGTAACCGGAAATATCTGCTTTTGCTTGGCTAACTCAATCCCAGATATTGCTACAGCCTCTGTGTTTGTGTTTTCTGGATATTATCAACGGACTTTATTGTTTTGAATGTTTTTTATCAGGGAACATTTAGTTTTGTGCTTGGAAACACTACTTCATTCCACATGGAGACACCATCTCTACACATTCGTATTTTCTAGGGAGAAAGCTAGAGGAACAGCGGCAAACAATCATGATATTTCTGTTTGTATCGATGGCATTTCATGCACTTATCTAAAGCAAAGACTTTGCTTTTCTCCAAACCATTTTTACTGTGATTTTCTCGGTCCACTGCATACAAATTCCACACCAGTTTGTCCGGATATGACTGGATGAAACCGGAAATATCCAGTTTTGTTTTGGATAACTCAATCCCAGATATTGCTACAGCCTTTGTGTTTGTCTCTACCTGGTATTATCCACGGACTTTATTGTTTTGAATTTTTTTAATCAGGAAACATTTAAGTTTAATCTTCGAAACACTAATTGTTTCCACATGGAGATTCCAGCTCTACACATTCGTATTTTCTAGGGAGAAACCTAGAGGAACTGGGGCAAACAAACATGATGTTGCTGTTTGTATAGATGACATTTTATGCACTTGCCTAACGAAAACTCTTTGCTTTTCTCTAAAACCTTTTTTACTGTGATTTTCTTGGTCCATTGCATAGGAATTCCAAACCACGTTTTCCGTATATGACTGGATGAAACCAGAAATATCCGGTTGTGTTTTGCTAACTCAATGCAAAATATGTTGAAAGCCTCTGTGTTTGTGTTTTCTGGATATTATCGATGGACTTTATTGTTTTGAATATTTTTATCAGGGAACATTTAATTTTGTAACGTAGAAACACTAAAGGTTCATCATGGGGACAGCAGCTCTACACATTCGTATTTTCTAGGGAGAAAGCTAGAGGAACGGCGGCAAACAGACATGATATTTCTGTTTGTATAGATGACATTTTATGCACTTTTCTAACGAAAAGACTTTGTTTTTCTCCAAAACCATTTTTAATGTGATTTTCTCTGTCCATTGCATACAAATTCCACACCAGTTTGTCCGGATATGACTGGATGAAACCGGAAATATCCGGGTTTTTTTTTTGGCTAACTCAATCCCAGATATTGCTACAGCCTGTGTGTTTGTGTATTCCTGATTTTATCCGTGGATTTTATTGTTTTGAATGTTTTTTATCAGGGAACATTTAATTTGTGCTTGCAAACACTAATTGGCTCCGCATGCAGACACACTTTCTACGTATTCATATTTTCTAGGTAGAAAGCTAGAGGAACTGCCGCAAACAATCATGATATTTCTGTTTGTATCGATGACATTTTATGCACTTGCCTAACGAAAAGCCTTTGCTTTTCTCCAAAACCATTTTTAATGTGATTTTCTCTGTCCATTGCATACGAACTCCACACCAGTTTGTCCGGATATGACTGGATGAAACCGGAAATATCCGGGTTTTTTTTTGCTAACTCAATCCCAGATATTGCTACAGCCTGTGTGTTTGTGTATTCCTGATTTTATCCGTGGATTTTATTGTTTTGAATGTTTTTTATCAGGGAACATTTAATTTGTGCTTGCAAACACTAATTGGCTCCGCATGCAGACACACTTTCTACGTATTCATATTTTCTAGGTAGAAAGCTAGAGGAACTGCCGCAAACAATCATGATATTTCTGTTTGTATCGATGACATTTTATGCACTTGCCTAACGAAAAGCCTTTGCTTTTCTCCAAAACCATTTTTAATCTGATTTTCTCGGTCCATTGCATATGAATTCCACACCAGTTTCTCCGGATATGACTGGATGAAACCGGAAATATCCGGTATTGTTTTGGCTAACTCAATCCCAGATATTGCTACAGCTTCTGTGTTTGTGTATTCCTGATATTATCCACGGACTTTATTATTTTGAATGTTTTTTTATCAGGGACCATTTAATTTTGTGCTTGGAATCACCAATTGGTTCCACATGGAGACACCAGCTCTACATGCTTTTATTTTCTAGGGAGAAAGCTAGAGGAACTGCGGCAAACAACATGATATTTCTGTTTGTATCGGTGGTATTTTATGCACTTGCCTAACGAAAAGACTTTGCTTTTCTCCAAAACCATTTTTAATGTGATTTTTCTCGTTCCATTGCATATGAATTTCACACGACTTTGTCCAGCTATGACTGGATGAAACTGGAAATACCTGGTTTTGTTTTGGCTAACTCAATCCGAAATATTGTGAAAGCCTCTGTGTTTGTGTTTGCGGGATATTATCAATGGACTTTCTAGTTTTGAATGTTTTTATCAGGGAACATTTAATTTTGTACCGTTGAAGACTAATTGGTTCATCATGGGAACAGGAGCTCTACACATTCGTATTTTCGGGGGAGAAAACTAGACGAACTGCGGCAAACAAACATGATATTTATGTTGGTATAGATGACATTTTATGCACTTGCCTAACGAAAATACTTTGCCTTTCTCCAAAACAATTTTTACTCTGATTTTCTCGGTCCATTGCATACGAATGCCACACCACTTTGTACGGATATGACTGGATGTAACCGGAAATATCTGCTTTTGCTTGGCTAACTCAATCCCAGATATTGCTACAGCCTCTGTGTTTGTGTTTTCTGGATATTATCAACGGACTTTATTGTTTTGAATGTTTTTTATCAGGGAACATTTAGTTTTGTGCTTGGAAACACTACTTCATTCCACATGGAGACACCATCTCTACACATTCGTATTTTCTAGGGAGAAAGCTAGAGGAACAGCAGCAAACAATCATGATATTTCTGTTTGTATCGATGGCATTTCATGCACTTATCTAAAGCAAAGACTTTGCTTTTCTCCAAACCATTTTTACTGTGATTTTCTCGGTCCACTGCATACAAATTCCACACCAGTTTGTCCGGATATGACTGGATGAAACCGGAAATATCCAGTTTTGTTTTGGATAACTCAATCCCAGATATTGCTACAGCCTTTGTGTTTGTCTCTACCTGGTATTATCCACGGACTTTATTGTTTTGAATTTTTTTAATCAGGAAACATTTAAGTTTAATCTTCGAAACACTAATTGTTTCCACATGGAGATTCCAGCTCTACACATTCGTATTTTCTAGGGAGAAACCTAGAGGAACTGGGGCAAACAAACATGATGTTGCTGTTTGTATAGATGACATTTTATGCACTTGCCTAACGAAAACTCTTTGCTTTTCTCTAAAACCTTTTTTACTGTGATTTTCTTGGTCCATTGCATAGGAATTCCAAACCACGTTTTCCGTATTTGACTGGATGAAACCAGAAATATCCGGTTGTGTTTTGCTAACTCAATGCAAAATATGTTGAAAGCCTCTGTGTTTGTGTTTTCTGGATATTATCGATGGACTTTATTGTTTTGAATATTTTTATCAGGGAACATTTAATTTTGTAACGTAGAAACACTAAAGGTTCATCATGGGGACAGCAGCTCTACACATTCGTATTTTCTAGGGAGAAAGCTAGAGGAACGGCGGCAAACAAACATGATATTTCTGTTTGTATAGATGACATTTTATGCACTTTTCTAAGGAAAAGACTTTGTTTTTCTCCAAAACCATTTTTAATGTGATTTTCTCTGTCCATTGCATACGAATTCCACACCAGTTTGTCCGGATATGACTGGATGAAACCGGAAATATCCGGGTTTTTTTTGGCTAACTCAATCCCAGATATTGCTACAGCCTGTGTGTTTGTGTATTCCTGATTTTATCCGTGGATTTCATTGTTTTGAATGTTTTTTATCAGGGAACATTTAATTTGTGCTTGCAAACACTAATTGGCTCCGCATGCAGACACACTTTCTACGTATTCATATTTTCTAGGTAGAAAGCTAGAGGAACTGCCGCAAACAATCATGATATTTCTGTTTGTATCGATGACATTTTATGCACTTGCCTAACGAAAAGCCTTTGCTTTTCTCCAAAACCGTTTTTAATCTGATTTTCTCGGTCCATTGCATATGAATTCCACACCAGTTTCTCCGGATATGACTGGATGAAACCGGAAATATCCGGTATTGTTTTGGCTAACTCAATCCCAGATATTGCTACAGCTTCTGTGTTTGTGTATTCCTGATATTATCCACGGACTTTATTATTTTGAATGTTTTTTTATCAGGGACCATTTAATTTTGTGCTTGGAATCACCAATTGGTTCCACATGGAGACACCAGCTCTACATGCTTTTATTTTCTAGGGAGAAAGCTAGAGGAACTGCGGCAAACAACATGATATTTCTGTTTGTATCGGTGGTATTTTATGCACTTGCCTAACGAAAAGACTTTGCTTTTCTCCAAAACCATTTTTAATGTGATTTTTCTCGTTCCATTGCATATGAATTTCACACGACTTTGTCCAGCTATGACTGGATGAAACTGGAAATACCTGGTTTTGTTTTGGCTAACTCAATCCGAAATATTGTGAAAGCCTCTGTGTTTGTGTTTGCGGGATATTATCAATGGACTTTCTAGTTTTGAATGTTTTTATCAGGGAACATTTAATTTTGTACCGTTGAAGACTAATTGGTTCATCATGGGAACAGGAGCTCTACACATTCGTATTTTCGGGGGAGAAAACTAGACGAACTGCGGCAAACAAACATGATATTTATGTTGGTATAGATGACATTTTATGCACTTGCCTAACGAAAATACTTTGCCTTTCTCCAAAACAATTTTTACTCTGATTTTCTCGGTCCATTGCATACGAATGCCACACCACTTTGTACGGATATGACTGGATGTAACCGGAAATATCTGCTTTTGCTTGGCTAACTCAATCCCAGATATTGCTACAGCCTCTGTGTTTGTGTTTTCTGGATATTATCAACGGACTTTATTGTTTTGAATGTTTTTTATCAGGGAACATTTAGTTTTGTGCTTGGAAACACTACTTCATTCCACATGGAGACACCATCTCTACACATTCGTATTTTCTAGGGAGAAAGCTAGAGGAACAGCGGCAAACAATCATGATATTTCTGTTTGTATCGATGGCATTTCATGCACTTATCTAAAGCAAAGACTTTGCTTTTCTCCAAACCATTTTTACTGTGATTTTCTCGGTCCACTGCATACAAATTCCACACCAGTTTGTCCGGATATGACTGGATGAAACCGGAAATATCCAGTTTTGTTTTGGATAACTCAATCCCAGATATTGCTACAGCCTTTGTGTTTGTCTCTACCTGGTATTATCCACGGACTTTATTGTTTTGAATTTTTTTAATCAGGAAACATTTAAGTTTAATCTTCGAAACACTAATTGTTTCCACATGGAGATTCCAGCTCTACACATTCGTATTTTCTAGGGAGAAACCTAGAGGAACTGGGGCAAACAAACATGATGTTGCTGTTTGTATAGATGACATTTTATGCACTTGCCTAACGAAAACTCTTTGCTTTTCTCTAAAACCTTTTTTACTGTGATTTTCTTGGTCCATTGCATAGGAATTCCAAACCACGTTTTCCGTATATGATTGGATGAAACCAGAAATATCCGGTTGTGTTTTGCTAACTCAATGCAAAATATGTTGAAAGCCTCTGTGTTTGTGTTTTCTGGATATTATCGATGGACTTTATTGTTTTGAATATTTTTATCAGGGAACATTTAATTTTGTAACGTAGAAACACTAAAGGTTCATCATGGGGACAGCAGCTCTACACATTCGTATTTTCTAGGGAGAAAGCTAGAGGAACGGCGGCAAACAAACATGATATTTCTGTTTGTATAGATGACATTTTATGCACTTTTCTAAGGAAAAGACTTTGTTTTTCTCCAAAACCATTTTTAATGTGATTTTCTCTGTCCATTGCATACGAATTCCACACCAGTTTGTCCGGATATGACTGGATGAAACCGGAAATATCCGGGTTTTTTTTGGCTAACTCAATCCCAGATATTGCTACAGCCTGTGTGTTTGTGTATTCCTGATTTTATCCGTGGATTTCATTGTTTTGAATGTTTTTTATCAGGGAACATTTAATTTGTGCTTGCAAACACTAATTGGCTCCGCATGCAGACACACTTTCTACGTATTCATATTTTCTAGGTAGAAAGCTAGAGGAACTGCCGCAAACAATCATGATATTTCTGTTTGTATCGATGACATTTTATGCACTTGCCTAACGAAAAGCCTTTGCTTTTCTCCAAAACCGTTTTTAATCTGATTTTCTCGGTCCATTGCATATGAATTCCACACCAGTTTCTCCGGATATGACTGGATGAAACCGGAAATATCCGGTATTGTTTTGGCTAACTCAATCCCAGATATTGCTACAGCTTCTGTGTTTGTGTATTCCTGATATTATCCACGGACTTTATTATTTTGAATGTTTTTTTATCAGGGACCATTTAATTTTGTGCTTGGAATCACCAATTGGTTCCACATGGAGACACCAGCTCTACATGCTTTTATTTTCTAGGGAGAAAGCTAGAGGAACGGCGGCAAACAACATGATATTTCTGTTTGTATCGGTGGTATTTTATGCACTTGCCTAACGAAAAGACTTTGCTTTTCTCCAAAACCATTTTTAATGTGATTTTTCTCGTTCCATTGCATATGAATTTCACACGACTTTGTCCAGCTATGACTGGATGAAACTGGAAATACCTGGTTTTGTTTTGGCTAACTCAATCCGAAATATTGTGAAAGCCTCTGTGTTTGTGTTTGCGGGATATTATCAATGGACTTTCTAGTTTTGAATGTTTTTATCAGGGAACATTTAATTTTGTACCGTTGAAGACTAATTGGTTCATCATGGGAACAGGAGCTCTACACATTCGTATTTTCGGGGGAGAAAACTAGACGAACTGCGGCAAACAAACATGATATTTATGTTGGTATAGATGACATTTTATGCACTTGCCTAACGAAAATACTTTGCCTTTCTCCAAAACAATTTTTACTCTGATTTTCTCGGTCCATTGCATACGAATGCCACACCACTTTGTACGGATATGACTGGATGTAACCGGAAATATCTGCTTTTGCTTGGCTAACTCAATCCCAGATATTGCTACAGCCTCTGTGTTTGTGTTTTCTGGATATTATCAACGGACTTTATTGTTTTGAATGTTTTTTATCAGGGAACATTTAGTTTTGTGCTTGGAAACACTACTTCATTCCACATGGAGACACCATCTCTACACATTCGTATTTTCTAGGGAGAAAGCTAGAGGAACAGCGGCAAACAAACATGATATTTCTGTTTGTATCGATGGCATTTCATGCACTTATCTAAAGCAAAGACTTTGCTTTTCTCCAAACCATTTTTACTGTGATTTTCTCGGTCCACTGCATACAAATTCCACACCAGTTTGTCCGGATATGACTGGATGAAACCGGAAATATCCAGTTTTGTTTTGGATAACTCAATCCCAGATATTGCTACAGCCTTTGTGTTTGTCTCTACCTGGTATTATCCACGGACTTTATTGTTTTGAATTTTTTTAATCAGGAAACATTTAAGTTTAATCTTCGAAACACTAATTGTTTCCACATAGAGATTCCAGCTCTACACATTCGTATTTTCTAGGGAGAAACCTAGAGGAACTGGGGCAAACAAACATGATGTTGCTGTTTGTATAGATGACATTTTATGCACTTGCCTAACGAAAACTCTTTGCTTTTCTCTAAAACCTTTTTTACTGTGATTTTCTTGGTCCATTGCATAGGAATTCCAAACCACGTTTTCCGTATATGACTGGATGAAACCAGAAATATCCGGTTGTGTTTTGCTAACTCAATGCAAAATATGTTGAAAGCCTCTGTGTTTGTGTTTTCTGGATATTATCGATGGACTTTATTGTTTTGAATATTTTTATCAGGGAACATTTAATTTTGTAATGTAGAAACACTAAAGGTTCATCATGGGGACAGCAGCTCTACACATTCGTATTTTCTAGGGAGAAAGCTAGAGGAACGGCGGCAAACAAACATGATATTTCTGTTTGTATAGATGACATTTTATGCACTTTTCTAATGAAAAGACTTTGTTTTTCTCCAAAACCATTTTTAATGTGATTTTCTCTGTCCATTGCATACGAACTCCACACCAGTTTGTCCAGATATGACTGGATGAAACCGGAAATATCCGGGGTTTTTTTGGCTAACTCAATCCCAGATATTGCTACAGCCTGTGTGTTTGTGTATTCCTGATTTTATCCGTGGATTTCATTGTTTTGAATGTTTCTTATCAGGGAACATTTAATTTGTGCTTGCAAACACTAATTGGCTCCGCATGCAGACACACTTTCTACGTATTCATATTTTCTAGGTAGAAAGCTAGAGGAACTGCCGCAAACAATCATGATATTTCTGTTTGTATCGATGACATTTTATGCACTTGCCTAACGAAAAGCCTTTGCTTTTCTCCAAAACCATTTTTAATCTGATTTTCTCGGTCCATTGCATATGAATTCCACACCAGTTTCTCCGGATATGACTGGTTGAAACCGGAAATATCCGGTATTGTTTTGGCTAACTCAATCCCAGATATTGCTACAGCTTCTGTGTTTGTGTATTCCTGATATTATCCACGGACTTTATTATTTTGAATGTTTTTTTATCAGGGACCATTTAATTTTGTGCTTGGAATCACCAATTGGTTCCACATGGAGACACCAGCTCTACATGCTTTTATTTTCTAGGGAGAAAGCTAGAGGAACTGCGGCAAACAACATGATATTTCTGTTTGTATCGGTGGTATTTTATGCACTTGCCTAACGAAAAGACTTTGCTTTTCTCCAAAACCATTTTTAATGTGATTTTTCTCGTTCCATTGCATATGAATTTCACACGACTTTGTCCAGCTATGACTGGATGAAACTGGAAATACCTGGTTTTGTTTTGGCTAACTCAATCCGAAATATTGTGAAAGCCTCTGTGTTTGTGTTTGCGGGATATTATCAATGGACTTTCTAGTTTTGAATGTTTTTATCAGGGAACATTTAATTTTGTACCGTTGAAGACTAATTGGTTCATCATGGGAACAGGAGCTCTACACATTCGTATTTTCGGGGGAGAAAACTAGACGAACTGCGGCAAACAAACATGATATTTATGTTGGTATAGATGACATTTTATGCACTTGCCTAACGAAAATACTTTGCCTTTCTCCAAAACAATTTTTACTCTGATTTTCTCGGTCCATTGCATACGAATGCCACACCACTTTGTACGGATATGACTGGATGTAACCGGAAATATCTGCTTTTGCTTGGCTAACTCAATCCCAGATATTGCTACAGCCTCTGTGTTTGTGTTTTCTGGATATTATCAACGGACTTTATTGTTTTGAATATTTTTTATCAGGGAACATTTAGTTTTGTGCTTGGAAACACTACTTCATTCCACATGGAGACACCATCTCTACACATTCGTATTTTCTAGGGAGAAAGCTAGAGGAACGGCGGCAAACAAACATGATATTTCTGTTTGTATCGATGGCATTTCATGCACTCATCTAAAGCAAAGACTTTGCTTTTCTCCAAACCATTTTTACTGTGATTTTCTCGGTCCACTGCATACAAATTCCACACCAGTTTGTCTGGATATGACTGGATGAAACCGGAAATATCCAGTTTTGTTTTGGATATCTCAATCCCAGATATTGCTACAGCCTTTGTGTTTGTCTCTACCTGGTATTATCCACGGACTTTATTGTTTTGAATTTTTTTAATCAGGAAACATTTAAGTTTAATCTTCGAAACACTAATTGTTTCCACATGGAGATTCCAGCTCTACACATTCGTATTTTCTAGGGAGAAACCTAGAGGAACTGGGGCAAACAAACATGATGTTGCTGTTTGTATAGATGACATTTTATGCACTTGCCTAACGAAAACTCTTTGCTTTTCTCTAAAACCTTTTTTACTGTGATTTTCTTGGTCCATTGCATAGGAATTCCAAACCACGTTTTCCGTATATGACTGGATGAAACCAGAAATATCCGGTTGTGTTTTGCTAACTCAATGCAAAATATGTTGAAAGCCTCTGTGTTTGTGTTTTCTGGATATTATCGATGGACTTTATTGTTTTGAATATTTTTATCAGGGAACATTTAATTTTGTAACGTAGAAACACTAAAGGTTCATCATGGGGACAGCAGCTCTACACATTCGTATTTTCTAGGGAGAAAGCTAGAGGAACGGCGGCAAACAAACATGATATTTCTGTTTGTATAGATGACATTTTATGCACTTTTCTAACGAAAAGACTTTGTTTTTCTCCAAAACCATTTTTAATGTGATTTTCTCTGTCCATTGCATACGAATTCCACACCAGTTTGTCCGGATATGACTGGATGAAACCGGAAATATCCGGGTTTTTTTTGGCTAACTCAATCCCAGATATTGCTACAGCCTGTGTGTTTGTGTATTCCTGATTTTATCCGTGGATTTCATTGTTTTGAATGTTTTTTATCAGGGAACATTTAATTTGTGCTTGCAAACACTAATTGGCTCCGCATGCAGACACACTTTCTACGTATTCATTTTTCTAGGTAGAAAGCTAGAGGAACTGCCGCAAACAATCATGATATTTCTGTTTGTATCGATGACATTTTATGCACTTGCCTAACGAAAAGCCTTTGCTTTTCTCCAAAACCATTTTTAATCTGCTTTTCTCGGTCCATTGCATATGAATTCCACACCAGTTTCTCCGGATATGACTGGATGAAACCGGAAATATCCGGTATTGTTTTGGCTAACTCAATCCCAGATATTGCTACAGCTTCTGTGTTTGTGTATTCCTGATATTATCCACGGACTTTATTATTTTGAATGTTTTTTTATCAGGGACCATTTAATTTTGTGCTTGGAATCACCAATTGGTTCCACATGGAGACACCAGCTCTACATGCTTTTATTTTCTAGGGAGAAAGCTAGAGGAACTGCGGCAAACAACATGATATTTCTGTTTGTATCGGTGGTATTTTATGCACTTGCCTAACGAAAAGACTTTGCTTTTCTCCAAAACCATTTTTAATGTGATTTTTCTCGTTCCATTGCATATGAATTTCACACGACTTTGTCCAGCTATGACTGGATGAAACTGGAAATACCTGGTTTTGTTTTGGCTAACTCAATCCGAAATATTGTGAAAGCCTCTGTGTTTGTGTTTGCGGGATATTATCAATGGACTTTCTAGTTTTGAATGTTTTTATCAGGGAACATTTAATTTTGTACCGTTGAAGACTAATTGGTTCATCATGGGAACAGGAGCTCTACACATTCGTATTTTCGGGGGAGAAAACTAGACGAACTGCGGCAAACAAACATGATATTTATGTTGGTATAGATGACATTTTATGCACTTGCCTAACGAAAATACTTTGCCTTTCTCCAAAACAATTTTTACTCTGATTTTCTCGGTCCATTGCATACGAATGCCACACCACTTTGTACGGATATGACTGGATGTAACCGGAAATATCTGCTTTTGCTTGGCTAACTCAATCCCAGATATTGCTACAGCCTCTGTGTTTGTGTTTTCTGGATATTATCAACGGACTTTATTGTTTTGAATGTTTTTTATCAGGGAACATTTAGTTTTGTGCTTGGAAACACTACTTCATTCCACATGGAGACACCATCTCTACACATTCGTATTTTCTAGGGAGAAAGCTAGAGGAACAGCGGCAAACAATCATGATATTTCTGTTTGTATCGATGGCATTTCATGCACTTATCTAAAGCAAAGACTTTGCTTTTCTCCAAACCATTTTTACTGTGATTTTCTCGGTCCACTGCATACAAATTCCACACCAGTTTGTCCGGATATGACTGGATGAAACCGGAAATATCCAGTTTTGTTTTGGATAACTCAATCCCAGATATTGCTACAGCCTTTGTGTTTGTCTCTACCTGGTATTATCCACGGACTTTATTGTTTTGAATTTTTTTAATCAGGAAACATTTAAGTTTAATCTTCGAAACACTAATTGTTTCCACATGGAGATTCCAGCTCTACACATTCGTATTTTCTAGGGAGAAACCTAGAGGAACTGGGGCAAACAAACATGATGTTGCTGTTTGTATAGATGACATTTTATGCACTTGCCTAACGAAAACTCTTTGCTTTTCTCTAAAACCTTTTTTACTGTGATTTTCTTGGTCCATTGCATAGGAATTCCAAACCACGTTTTCCGTATATGACTGGATGAAACCAGAAATATCCGGTTGTGTTTTGCTAACTCAATGCAAAATATGTTGAAAGCCTCTGTGTTTGTGTTTTCTGGATATTATCGATGGACTTTATTGTTTTGAATATTTTTATCAGGGAACATTTAATTTTGTAATGTAGAAACACTAAAGGTTCATCATGGGGACAGCAGCTCTACACATTCGTATTTTCTAGGGAGAAAGCTAGAGGAACGGCGGCAAACAAACATGATATTTCTGTTTGTATAGATGACATTTTATGCACTTTTCTAACGAAAAGACTTTGTTTTTCTCCAAAACCATTTTTAATGTGATTTTCTCTGTCCATTGCATATGAATTCCACACCAGTTTGTCCGGATATGACTGGATGAAACCGGAAATATCCGGGTTTTTTTTTTGGCTAACTCAATCCCAGATATTGCTACAGCCTGTGTGTTTGTGTATTCCTGATTTTATCCGTGGATTTTATTGTTTTGAATGTTTTTTATCAGGGAACATTTAATTTGTGCTTGCAAACACTAATTGGCTCCGCATGCAGACACACTTTCTACGTATTCATATTTTCTAGGTAGAAAGCTAGAGGAACTGCCGCAAACAATCATGATATTTCTGTTTGTATCGATGACATTTTATGCACTTGCCTAACGAAAAGCCTTTGCTTTTCTCCAAAACCATTTTTAATGTGATTTTCTCTGTCCATTGCATACGAACTCCACACCAGTTTGTCCGGATATGACTGGATGAAACCGGAAATAGCCGGGTTTTTTTTTGCTAACTCAATCCCAGATATTGCTACAGCCTGTGTGTTTGTGTATTCCTGATTTTATCCGTGGATTTTATTGTTTTGAATGTTTTTTATCAGGGAACATTTAATTTGTGCTTGCAAACACTAATTGGCTCCGCATGCAGACACACTTTCTACGTATTCATATTTTCTAGGTAGAAAGCTAGAGGAACTGCCGCAAACAATCATGATATTTCTGTTTGTATCGATGACATTTTATGCACTTGCCTAACGAAAAGCCTTTGCTTTTCTCCAAAACCATTTTTAATCTGATTTTCTCGGTCCATTGCATATGAATTCCACACCAGTTTCTCCGGATATGACTGGATGAAACCGGAAATATCCGGTATTGTTTTGGCTAACTCAATCCCAGATATTGCTACAGCTTCTGTGTTTGTGTATTCCTGATATTATCCACGGACTTTATTATTTTGAATGTTTTTTTATCAGGGACCATTTAATTTTGTGCTTGGAATCACCAATTGGTTCCACATGGAGACACCAGCTCTACATGCTTTTATTTTCTAGGGAGAAAGCTAGAGGAACTGCGGCAAACAACATGATATTTCTGTTTGTATCGGTGGTATTTTATGCACTTGCCTAACGAAAAGACTTTGCTTTTCTCCAAAACCATTTTTAATGTGATTTTTCTCGTTCCATTGCATATGAATTTCACACGACTTTGTCCAGCTATGACTGGATGAAACTGGAAATACCTGGTTTTGTTTTGGCTAACTCAATCCGAAATATTGTGAAAGCCTCTGTGTTTGTGTTTGCGGGATATTATCAATGGACTTTCTAGTTTTGAATGTTTTTATCAGGGAACATTTAATTTTGTACCGTTGAAGACTAATTGGTTCATCATGGGAACAGGAGCTCTACACATTCGTATTTTCGGGGGAGAAAACTAGACGAACTGCGGCAAACAAACATGATATTTATGTTGGTATAGATGACATTTTATGCACTTGCCTAACGAAAATACTTTGCCTTTCTCCAAAACAATTTTTACTCTGATTTTCTCGGTCCATTGCATACGAATGCCACACCACTTTGTACGGATATGACTGGATGTAACCGGAAATATCTGCTTTTGCTTGGCTAACTCAATCCCAGATATTGCTACAGCCTCTGTGTTTGTGTTTTCTGGATATTATCAACAGACTTTATTGTTTTGAATGTTTTTTATCAGGGAACATTTAGTTTTGTGCTTGGAAACACTACTTCATTCCACATGGAGACACCATCTCTACACATTCGTATTTTCTAGGGAGAAAGCTAGAGGAACAGCGGCAAACAATCATGATATTTCTGTTTGTATCGATGGCATTTCATGCACTTATCTAAAGCAAAGACTTTGCTTTTCTCCAAACCATTTTTACTGTGATTTTCTCGGTCCACTGCATACAAATTCCACACCAGTTTGTCCGGATATGACTGGATGAAACCGGAAATATCCAGTTTTGTTTTGGATAACTCAATCCCAGATATTGCTACAGCCTTTGTGTTTGTCTCTACCTGGTATTATCCACGGACTTTATTGTTTTGAATTTTTTTAATCAGGAAACATTTAAGTTTAATCTTCGAAACACTAATTGTTTCCACATGGAGATTCCAGCTCTACACATTCGTATTTTCTAGGGAGAAACCTAGAGGAACTGGGGCAAACAAACATGATGTTGCTGTTTGTATAGATGACATTTTATGCACTTGCCTAACGAAAACTCTTTGCTTTTCTCTAAAACCTTTTTTACTGTGATTTTCTTGGTCCATTGCATAGGAATTCCAAACCACGTTTTCCGTATATGACTGGATGAAACCAGAAATATCCGGTTGTGTTTTGCTAACTCAATGCAAAATATGTTGAAAGCCTCTGTGTTTGTGTTTTCTGGATATTATCGATGGACTTTATTGTTTTGAATATTTTTATCAGGGAACATTTAATTTTGTAACGTAGAAACACTAAAGGTTCATCATGGGGACAGCAGCTCTACACATTCGTATTTTCTAGGGAGAAAGCTAGAGGAACGGCGGCAAACAAACATGATATTTCTGTTTGTATAGATGACATTTTATGCACTTTTCTAACGAAAAGACTTTGTTTTTCTCCAAAACCATTTTTAATGTGATTTTCTCTGTCCATTGCATACGAATTCCACACCAGTTTGTCCGGATATGACTGGATGAAACCGGAAATATCCGGGTTTTTTTTGGCTAACTCAATCCCAGATATTGCTACAGCCTGTGTGTTTGTGTATTCCTGATTTTATCCGTGGATTTCATTGTTTTGAATGTTTTTTATCAGGGAACATTTAATTTGTGCTTGCAAACACTAATTGGCTCCGCATGCAGACACACTTTCTACGTATTCATATTTTCTAGGTAGAAAGCTAGAGGAACTGCCGCAAACAATCATGATATTTCTGTTTGTATCGATGACATTTTATGCACTTGCCTAACGAAAAGCCTTTGCTTTTCTCCAAAACCATTTTTAATCTGATTTTCTCGGTCCATTGCATATGAATTCCACACCAGTTTCTCCGGATATGACTGGATGAAACCGGAAATATCCGGTATTGTTTTGGCTAACTCAATCCCAGATATTGCTACAGCTTCTGTGTTTGTGTATTCCTGATATTATCCACGGACTTTATTATTTTGAATGTTTTTTTATCAGGGACCATTTAATTTTGTGCTTGGAATCACCAATTGGTTCCACATGGAGACACCAGCTCTACATGCTTTTATTTTCTAGGGAGAAAGCTAGAGGAACTGCGGCAAACAACATGATATTTCTGTTTGTATCGGTGGTATTTTATGCACTTGCCTAACGAAAAGACTTTGCTTTTCTCCAAAACCATTTTTAATGTGATTTTTCTCGTTCCATTGCATATGAATTTCACACGACTTTGTCCAGCTATGACTGGATGAAACTGGAAATACCTGGTTTTGTTTTGGCTAACTCAATCCAAAATATTGTGAAAGCCTCTGTGTTTGTGTTTGCAGGATATTATCAATGGACTTTCTAGTTTTGAATGTTTTTATCAGGGAACATTTAATTTTGTACCGTTGAAGACTGGTTCATCATGGGAACAGGAGCTCTACACATTCGTATTTTCGGGGGAGAAAACTAGACGAACTGCGGCAAACAAACATGATATTTATGTTGGTATAGATGACATTTTATGCACTTGCCTAACGAAACTACTTTGCCTTTCTCCAAAACAATTTTTACTCTGATTTTCTCGGTCCATTGCATACGAATGCCACACCACTTTGTACGGATATGACTGGATGTAACCGGAAATATCTGCTTTTGCTTGGCTAACTCAATCCCAGATATTGCTACAGCCTCTGTGTTTGTGTTTTCTGGATATTATCAACGGACTTTATTGTTTTGAATGTTTTTTATCAGGGAACATTTAGTTTTGTGCTTGGAAACACTACTTCATTCCACATGGAGACACCATCTCTACACATTCGTATTTTCTAGGGAGAAAGCTAGAGGAACAGCGGCAAACAATCATGATATTTCTGTTTGTATCGATGGCATTTCATGCACTCATCTAAAGCAAAGACTTTGCTTTTCTCCAAACCATTTTTACTGTGATTTTCTCGGTCCACTGCATACAAATTCCACACCAGTTTGTCCGGATATGACTGGATGAAACCGGAAATATCCAGTTTTGTTTTGGATAACTCAATCCCAGATATTGCTACAGCCTTTGTGTTTGTCTCTACCTGGTATTATCCACGGACTTTATTGTTTTGAATTTTTTTAATCAGGAAACATTTAAGTTTAATCTTCGAAACACTAATTGTTTCCACATGGAGATTCCAGCTCTACACATTCGTATTTTCTAGGGAGAAACCTAGAGGAACTGGGGCAAACAAACATGATGTTGCTGTTTGTATAGATGACATTTTATGCACTTGCCTAACGAAAACTCTTTGCTTTTCTCTAAAACCTTTTTTACTGTGATTTTCTAGGTCCATTGCATAGGAATTCCAAACCACGTTTTCCGTATATGACTGGATGAAACCAGAAATATCCGGTTGTGTTTTGCTAACTCAATGCAAAATATGTTGAAAGCCTCTGTGTTTGTGTTTTCTGGATATTATCGATGGACTTTATTGTTTTGAATATTTTTATCAGGGAACATTTAATTTTGTAACGTAGAAACACTAAAGGTTCATCATGGGGACAGCAGCTCTACACATTCGTATTTTCTAGGGAGAAAGCTAGAGGAACGGCGGCAAACAAACATGATATTTCTGTTTGTATAGATGACATTTTATGCACTTTTCTAACGAAAAGACTTTGTTTTTCTCCAAAACCATTTTTAATGTGATTTTCTCTGTCCATTGCATACGAATTCCACACCAGTTTGTCCGGATGTGACTGGATGAAACCGGAAATATCCGGGTTTTTTTTGGCTAACTCAATCCCAGATATTGCTACAGCCTGTGTGTTTGTGTATTCCTGATTTTATCCGTGGATTTTATTGTTTTGAATGTTTTTTATCAGGGAACATTTAATTTGTGCTTGCAAACACTAATTGGCTCCGCATGCAGACACACTTTCTACGTATTCATATTTTCTAGGTAGAAAGCTAGAGGAACTGCCGCAAACAATCATGATATTTCTGTTTGTATCAATGACATTTTATGCACTTGCCTAACGAAAAGCCTTTGCTTTTCTCCAAAACCATTTTTAATCTGATTTTCTCGGTCCATTGCATATGAATTCCACACCAGTTTCTCCGGATATGACTGGATGAAACCGGAAATATCCGGTATTGTTTTGGCTAACTCAATCCCAGATATTGCTACAGCTTCTGTGTTTGTGTATTCCTGATATTATCCACGGACTTTATTATTTTGAATGTTTTTTTATCAGGGAACATTTAATTTTGTGCTTGGAATCACCAATTGGTTCCACATGGAGACACCAGCTCTACATGCTTTTATTTTCTAGGGAGAAAGCTAGAGGAACTGCGGCAAACAACATGATATTTCTGTTTGTATCGGTGGTATTTTATGCACTTGCCTAACGAAAAGACTTTGCTTTTCTCCAAAACCATTTTTAATGTGATTTTTCTCGTTCCATTGCATATGAATTTCACACGACTTTGTCCAGCTATGACTGGATGAAACTGGAAATACCTGGTTTTGTTTTGGCTAACTCAATCCGAAATATTGTGAAAGCCTCTGTGTTTGTGTTTGCGGGATATTATCAATGGACTTTCTAGTTTTGAATGTTTTTATCAGGGAACATTTAATTTTGTACCGTTGAAGACTAATTGGTTCATCATGGGAACGGGAGCTCTACACATTCGTATTTTCGGGGGAGAAAACTAGACGAACTGCGGCAAACAAACATGATATTTATGTTGGTATAGATGACATTTTATGCACTTGCCTAACGAAAATACTTTGCCTTTCTCCAAAACAATTTTTACTCTGATTTTCTCGGTCCATTGCATACGAATGCCACACCACTTTGTACGGATATGACTGGATGTAACCGGAAATATCTGCTTTTGCTTGGCTAACTCAATCCCAGATATTGCTACAGCCTCTGTGTTTGTGTTTTCTGGATATTATCAACGGACTTTATTGTTTTGAATGTTTTTTATCAGGGAACATTTAGTTTTGTGCTTGGAAACACTACTTCATTCCACATGGAGACACCATCTCTACACATTCGTATTTTCTAGGGAGAAAGCTAGAGGAACGGCGGCAAACAAACATGATATTTCTGTTTGTATCGATGGCATTTCATGCACTCATCTAAAGCAAAGACTTTGCTTTTCTCCAAACCATTTTTACTGTGATTTTCTCGGTCCACTGCATACAAATTCCACACCAGTTTGTCCGGATATGACTGGATGAAACCGGAAATATCCAGTTTTGTTTTGGATATCTCAATCCCAGATATTGCTACAGCCTTTGTGTTTGTCTCTACCTGGTATTATCCACGGACTTTATTGTTTTGAATTTTTTTAATCAGGAAACATTTAAGTTTAATCTTCGAAACACTAATTGTTTCCACATGGAGATTCCAGCTCTACACATTCGTATTTTCTAGGGAGAAACCTAGAGGAACTGGGGCAAACAAACATGATGTTGCTGTTTGTATAGATGACATTTTATGCACTTTTCTAACGAAAAGACTTTGTTTATCTCCAAAACCATTTTTAATCTGATTTTCTCTGTCCATTGCATACGAATTCCACACCAGTTTGTCCGGATATGACTGGATGAAACCGGAAATATCCGGGTTTTTTTTGGCTAACTCAATCCCAGATATTGCTACAGCCTGTGTGTTTGTGTATTCCTGATTTTATCCGTGGATTTCATTGTTTTGAATGTTTTTTATCAGGGAACATTTAATTTGTGCTTGCAAACACTAATTGGCTCCGCATGCAGACACACTTTCTACGTATTCATATTTTCTAGGTAGAAAGCTAGAGGAACTGCCGCAAACAATCATGATATTTCTGTTTGTATCGATGACATTTTATGCACTTGCCTAACGAAAAGCCTTTGCTTTTCTCCAAAACCATTTTTAATCTGATTTTCTCGGTCCATTGCATATGAATTCCACACCAGTTTCTCCGGATATGACTGGATGAAACCGGAAATATCCGGTATTGTTTTGGCTAACTCAATCCCAGATATTGCTACAGCTTCTGTGTTTGTGTATTCCTGATATTATCCACGGACTTTATTATTTTGAATGTTTTTTTTATCAGGGACCATTTAATTTTGTGCTTGGAATCACCAATTGGTTCCACATGGAGACACCAGCTCTACATGCTTTTATTTTCTAGGGAGAAAGCTAGAGGAACTGCGGCAAACAACATGATATTTCGGTTTGTATCGGTGGTATTTTATGCACTTGCCTAACGAAAAGACTTTGCTTTTCTCCAAAACCATTTTTAATGTGATTTTTCTCGTTCCATTGCATATGAATTTCACACGACTTTGTCCAGCTATGACTGGATGGAACTGGAAATACCTGGTTTTGTTTTGGCTAACTCAATCCGAAATATTGTGAAAGCCTCTGTGTTTGTGTTTGCGGGATATTATCAATGGACTTTCTAGTTTTGAATGTTTTTATCAGGGAACATTTAATTTTGTACCGTTGAAGACTAATTGGTTCATCATGGGAACAGGAGCTCTACACATTCGTATTTTCTGGGGAGAAAACTAGACGAACTGCGGCAAACAAACATGATATTTATGTTGGTATAGATGACATTTTATGCACTTGCCTAACGAAAATACTTTGCCTTTCTCCAAAACAATTTTTACTCTGATTTTCTCAGTCCATTGCATACGAATGCCACACCACTTTGTACGGATATGACTGGATGTAACCGGAAATATCTGCTTTTGCTTGGCTAACTCAATCCCAGATATTGCTACAGCCTCTGTGTTTGTGTTTTCTGGATATTATCAACGGACTTTATTGTTTTGAATGTTTTTTATCAGGGAACATTTAGTTTTGTGCTTGGAAACACTACTTCATTCCACATGGAGACACCATCTCTACACATTCGTATTTTCTAGGGAGAAAGCTAGAGGAACAGCGGCAAACAATCATGATATTTCTGTTTGTATCGATGGCATTTCATGCACTCATCTAAAGCAAAGACTTTGCTTTTCTCCAAACCATTTTTACTGTGATTTTCTTGGTCCACTGCATACAAATTCCACACCAGTTTGTCCGGATATGACTGGATGAAACCGGAAATATCCAGTTTTGTTTTGGATAACTCAATCCCAGATATTGCTACAGCCTTTGTGTTTGTCTCTACCTGGTATTATCCACGGACTTTATTGTTTTGAATTTTTTTAATCAGGAAACATTTAAGTTTAATCTTCGAAACACTAATTGTTTCCACATGGAGATTCCAGCTCTACACATTCGTATTTTCTAGGGAGAAACCTAGAGGAACTGGGGCAAACAAACATGATGTTGCTGTTTGTATAGATGACATTTTATGCACTTGCCTAACGAAAACTCTTTGCTTTTCTCTAAAACCTTTTTTACTGTGATTTTCTTGGTCCATTGCATAGGAATTCCAAACCACGTTTTCCGTATATGACTGGAAGAAACCAGAAATATCCGGTTGTGTTTTGCTAACTCAATGCAAAATATGTTGAAAGCCTCTGTGTTTGTGTTTTCTGGATATTATCGATGGACTTTACTGTTTTGAATATTTTTATCAGGGAACATTTAATTTTGTAACGTAGAAACACTAAAGGTTCATCATGGGGACAGCAGCTCTACACATTCGTATTTTCTAGGGAGAAAGCTAGAGGAACGGCGGCAAACAAACATGATATTTCTGTTTGTATAGATGACATTTTATGCACTTTTCTAACGAAAAGACTTTGTTTTTCTCCAAAACCATTTTTAATGTGATTTTCTCTGTCCATTGCATACGAATTCCACACCAGTTTGTCCGGATATGACTGGATGAAACCGGAAATATCCGGGTTTTTTTTGGCTAAATCAATCCCAGATATTGCTACAGCCTGTGTGTTTGTGTATTCCTGATTTTATCCGTGGATTTCATTGTTTTGAATGTTTTTTATCAGGGAACATTTAATTTGTGCTTGCAAACACTAATTGGCTCTGCATGCAGACACACTTTCTACGTATTCATATTTTCTAGGTAGAAAGCTAGAGGAACTGCCGCAAACAATCATGATATTTCTGTTTGTATCGATGACATTTTATGCACTTGCCTAACGAAAAGCCTTTGCTTTTCTCCAAAACCATTTTTAATCTGATTTTCTCGGTCCATTGCATATGAATTCCACACCAGTTTCTCCGGATATGACTGGATGAAACCGGAAATATCCGGTATTGTTTTGGCTAACTCAATCCCAGATATTGCTACAGCTTCTGTGTTTGTGTATTCCTGATATTATCCATGGACTTTATTATTTTGAATGTTTTTTTATCAGGGAACATTTAATTTTGTGCTTGGAATCACCAATTGGTTCCACATGGAGACACCAGCTCTACATGCTTTTATTTTCTAGGGAGAAAGCTAGAGGAACTGCGGCAAACAACATGATATTTCTGTTTGTATCGGTGGTATTTTATGCACTTGCCTAACGAAAAGACTTTGCTTTTCTCCAAAACCATTTTTAATGTGATTTTTCTCGTTCCATTGCATATGAATTTCACACGACTTTGTCCAGCTATGACTGGATGAAACTGGAAATACCTGGTTTTGTTTTGGCTAACTCAATCCGAAATATTGTGAAAGCCTCTGTGTTTGTGTTTGCGGGATATTATCAATGGACTTTCTAGTTTTGAATGTTTTTATCAGGGAACATTTAATTTTGTACCGTTGAAGACTAATTGGTTCATCATGGGAACAGGAGCTCTACACATTCGTATTTTCGGGGGAGAAAACTAGACGAACTGCGGCAAACAAACATGATATTTATGTTGGTATAGATGACATTTTATGCACTTGCCTAACGAAAATACTTTGCCTTTCTCCAAAACAATTTTTACTCTGATTTTCTCGGTCCATTGCATACGAATGCCACACCGCTTTGTACGGATATGACTGGATGTAACCGGAAATATCTGCTTTTGCTTGGCTAACTCAATCCCAGATATTGCTACAGCCTCTGTGTTTGTGTTTTCTGGATATTATCAACGGACTTTATTGTTTTGAATGTTTTTTATCAGGGAACATTTAGTTTTGTGCTTGGAAACACTACTTCATTCCACATGGAGACACCATCTCTACACATTCGTGTTTTCTAGGGAGAAAGCTAGAGGAACAGCGGCAAACAATCATGATATTTCTGTTTGTATCGATGGCATTTCATGCACTCATCTAAAGCAAAGACTTTGCTTTTTTCCAAACCATTTTTACTGTGATTTTCTCGGTCCACTGCATACAAATTCCACACCAGTTTGTCCGGATATGACTGGATGAAACCGGAAATATCCAGTTTTGTTTTGGATAACTCAATCCCAGATATTGCTACAGCCTTTGTGTTTGTCTCTACCTGGTATTATCCACGGACTTTATTGTTTTGAATTTTTTTAATCAGGAAACATTTAAGTTTAATCTTCGAAACACTAATTGTTTCCACATGGAGATTCCAGCTCTACACATTCGTATTTTCTAGGGAGAAACCTAGAGGAACTGGGGCAAACAAACATGATGTTGCTGTTTGTATAGATGACATTTTATGCACTTGCCTAACGAAAACTCTTTGCTTTTCTCTAAAACCTTTTTTACTGTGATTTTCTTGGTCCATTGCATAGGAATTCCAAACCACGTTTTCCGTATATGACTGGATGAAACCAGAAATATCCGGTTGTGTTTTGCTAACTCAATGCAAAATATGTTGAAAGCCTCTGTGTTTGTGTTTTCTGGATATTATCGATGGACTTTACTGTTTTGAATATTTTTATCAGGGAACATTTAATTTTGTAACGTAGAAACACTAAAGGTTCATCATGGGGACAGCAGCTCTACACATTCGTATTTTCTAGGGAGAAAGCTAGAGGAATGGCGGCAATCAAACATGATATTTCTGTTTGTATAGATGACATTTTATGCACTTTTCTAACGAAAAGACTTTGTTTTTCTCCAAAACCATTTTTAATGTGATTTTCTCTGTCCATTGCATACGAATTCCACACCAGTTTGTCCGGATATGACTGGATGAAACCGGAAATATCCAGGTTTTTTTTGGCTAACTCAATCCCAGATATTGCTACAGCCTGTGTGTTTGTGTATTCCTGATTTTATCCGTGGATTTTATTGTTTTGAATGTTTTTTATCAGGGAACATTTAATATGTGCTTGCAAACACTAATTGGCTCCGCATTGAGACACACTTTCTACGTATTCATATTTTCTAGGTAGAAAGCTAGAGGAACTGCCGCAAACAATCATGATATTTCTGTTTGTATCGATGACATTTTATGCACTTGCCTAACAAAAAGCCTTTGCTTTTCTCCAAAACCATTTTTTCTCTGATTTTCTTGGTCCATTGCATACGAATGCCACACCACTTTGTCCGGATATGCCTGGATGTAACAGGAAATATCCAGTTTTGTTTTGGCTAACTAAATCCCAGATATTGCTACAGCCTTTGTGTTTGTGTATTCCTGATATTATCCAAGGACTCTATTCTTTTGAATGTCTTTATCAGGGAACATTTAATTTTGTGCTTGGCAACACTAATTAGTTCCAGATGGAGACACCAGCTCTACATATTCCTATTTCCTGGGAGAAAGCTGAAGGAACTGCGGTAAACCAACATGATATTTCTGTTTCGATCGATGATATTTTATCTACTTGCCTAACGAAAAGACTTTGCTTTTCTTCAAAACCTATTTCACTGTGATTATCTCGGTCCATTGCATACGAATTCCACACCACTTTCCGGATATGACTGGATGTAAACAGAAATATCCGGTTGTGTTTTGGCTAATTCAATCTGAAATATTGTGAAAGACTCTGTGTTTGTTTTTTCTGTATATTATCAACGGACTTTATTGTTTTGAATGATTTTTATCGGGGAACATTTTAATTTGAGCTTTTATACAGCAATTGGTTCCACATGGAGACACCAGCTCTACGTATTCCTATTTTCTAGGGAGAAAGCTAGAGGAACTGCGACAAACAAACATGAAATTTCTTTTTGTATAGATGACATTTTATGCACTTACCTAATGAAAAGACTTTGCTTTTCTCCAAAACCATTTGTACTGTGATTTTCTCGGTCCATTGCATACGAATTCCACAGCAGTTTGTCCGGATATGACTGGATGAAACCGGAAATATCCGGTTGTTCTTTGGCTAACTCAATCCGAAATATTGTGAAAGCCTCTCTGTTAGTGTTTTCTGGATATTATCGATGGACTTTATTGTTTTGAATGTTTTTATCAGGGAATATCTAATTTTGTACCGTAGAAACACTAATTCGTTCATCATGGGGACACCAGCTCTACACATTCGTATTTTCTAGGGAGAAAACTAGAGGAACTGTGACAAACAAACATGATATTTCTGTTTGTATAGATTACATTTTATGCACTTGACTAACGAAAAGAATTTGCTTTTCCCCAACACCATTTTTACTGTGAATATCTCGGTGCATTGCATACGAATTCCACTCCAGTTTGTCCAGATATGAAAGGATGAAACCGGAGATATTTGCTTTTTTTTTTGGCTAACTCAATCCCAGATATTGCTACAGCCTCTGTGTTTGTTTTTTCTGGATATTATCAATGGACTTTATTGTTTTGAAAGTTTTTTACAGGGAAACATTTTATTTTGAGCTTGGATCCAGTATTTGTTCCCCATGGAGACACTAGCCCTATATATTCGTATTTTCTAGGGAGAAAGCTAGAGGAACTGTGGCAAACAAACATGATATTTCTGTTTGTATCGATGACATTTTATGCACTTGCCTAACGAGAAGACTTTGCTTTTCTCCAAAAGCGTTTTTACTATTATTTTCTCTGTCCATTGCATACGAGTTCCACACCAGTTTGTCTGGATATAACTGGATGAAACCAGAAATATCCAGTTTTGTTTTGGCTAACTCAATCCGAAATATAGTGAAAGCCTCTGTGATTGTGTTCTCTGGATATTATCGATGGACTTTATTATCTTGAATATTTTTATCAGGGAACATTTAATTTTGTACCGTTGAAACACTAATTGATTCATCATGGGGACACCAGCTCTACACATTCGTATTTTCTAAGGAGACTGCTCGAGGAACTGCGGCAAACAAACATGATATTTCTGTTTGCATCGATGACATTTGATGCACTTTGGCAACGAAAAGACTTTGCTTTTCTCCAAAACCATTTTTACTGTGATTTTCTCGGTCCATTGCATACGAATTCCACACCACTTTGTCCGGATATGACTGGATGAAACCAGAAATATCCGGTTGTCTTTTGGCTGACTCAATCCGAAATATAGTGAAAGCCTCTGTGTTTGTGTTTTCTGGATATTATCGATGGACTTTATGGTTTTGAATATTTTTGTCAGGGAACATTTAATTTTTTACCGTCGAAACACTAATTGGTTCCTCATGGAGACACCAGCTCTACATATACCTATTTTCTAGGGAGAAAGATAGAGGAACTGCGGCAAACACACATGATATTTCTGTTTGTATCGATGACATTTGTTGCACTTGCCATCGAAAAGACTTTGCTTTTCTCCAAAAGCATTTTTCTGTGATTTATCGGTCCATTACATACGTATTATACAACAGTTTGTCCGGATATGACTGGATGAAACCAAAAAAATCCAGTTGTGTTTTGGCTAACTCAATCATAAATATTGCTACACTCTCTGTGTTTGTGTTTTCTGGATATTATCGATGGACTTTATTGTTTCGAATGTTTTTATCAGGGAACATTTAATTTTGTACCGTAGAAACACTAATTGGTTCATCATGGGGACACCAGCTATACACATTCGTATTTTATAGGGAGAAAGCTAGAGGAACTGCGGGAAACACACATGATATTTCTGTTTGTATCGATGACATTTTATGCACTTGCCTAACGAAAAGATTTTGCTTTTCTCCAAAACCATTTTTATTGTGATTTTCTCGGTCCATTGCATACGAATTCCAGACCACTTTGTCTGGATATGACTGGAAGAAACCGGAAATATCCGGTTGTGTTTTGGCTAACTCAATCCCTGATATTGCTACAGCCTCTGTGTTGTGCATTCCTGATATTATCCACAGACTTTATTGTTTTAAATGTTTTTTATCAGGGAACATTTAATTTTGTTCTTGGATACACTAATTGGCTCCACATGGAGACACCAGCTCTACAAATTCCTATTTTCTAGGGAGAAAGCTAGAGGAACTGCGGCAAACAAACATGATATTTCGGTTTGTATAGATGACATTTTATGCACTTGCCAAACGAAAAGACTTTGCTTTTCTCCAAAACCATTTTTCTGTGATTTATCGGTACATTGCATACGAATTCCACACCAGTTTGTCCGGATATTATTGGCTGAAATCGGAAATATTCGGTTGTGTTTTGGCTAACTCAATCCCAGATATTGCTACAGCCTCTGTGTGTGTGCATTTCTGATATTATCCACAGACTTTATTGTTTTGAATGATTTTTATACAGGGAACATTTAATTTTGTGCTTGGAAACACTAACTGGTTCCACATGGAAACACAAGCTCTACACATTCGTGTTTTCTAGGGAGAATGCTAGAGCTACTGCGGCAATCAAACATGATATTTGTGTTTGAATCAATAATATTTTATCTCCTTCCCTAATGACACGAATTTGCTTTTCTCCAAAACCATTTTTACTCGGTCCATTGCATACAAATTCGTATTTTCTATGGAGAAAGCTAAAGGAACTGCGGCAAACAAACTTGATATTTCTGTTTGTATCGATGACATTTTATGCACTTGCCTAACGAAAAGCCTTTGCTTTTCTCCAAAACCATTTTTAATCTGATTTTCTCGGTCCATTGCATATGAATTCCACACCAGTTTCTCCGGATATGACTGGATGAAACCGGAAATATCCGGTATTGTTTTGGCTAACTCAATCCCAGATATTGCTACAGATTCTGTGTTTGTGTATTCCTGATATTATCCACGGACTTTATTATTTTGAATGTTTTTTTATCAGGGACCATTTAATTTTGTGCTTGGAATCACCAATTGGTTCCACATGGAGACACCAGCTCTACATGCTTTTATTTTCTAGGGAGAAAGCTAGAGGAACTGCGGCAAACAACATGATATTTCGGTTTGTATCGGTGGTATTTTATGCACTTGCCTAACGAAAAGACTTTGCTTTTCTCCAAAACCATTTTTAATGTGATTTTTCTCGTTCCATTGCATATGAATTTCACACGACTTTGTCCAGCTATGACTGGATGAAACTGGAAATACCTGGTTTTGTTTTGGCTAACTCAATCCGAAATATTGTGAAAGCCTCTGTGTTTGTGTTTGCGGGATATTATCAATGGACTTTCTAGTTTTGAATGTTTTTATCAGGGAACATTTAATTTTGTACCGTTGAAGACTAATTGGTTCATCATGGGAACAGGAGCTCTACACATTCGTATTTTCGGGGGAGAAAACTAGACGAACTGCGGCAAACAAACATGATATTTATGTTGGTATAGATGACATTTTATGCACTTGCCTAACGAAAATACTTTGCCTTTCTCCAAAACAATTTTTACTCTGATTTTCTCGGTCCATTGCATACGAATGCCACACCACTTTGTACGGATATGACTGGATGTAACCGGAAATATCTGCTTTTGCTTGGCTAACTCAATCCCAGATATTGCTACAGCCTCTGTGTTTGTGTTTTCTGGATATTATCAACGGACTTTATTGTTTTGAATGTTTTTTATCAGGGAACATTTAGTTTTGTGCTTGGAAACACTACTTCATTCCACATGGAGACACCATCTCTACACATTCGTATTTTCTAGGGAGAAAGCTAGAGGAACAGCGGCAAACAATCATGATATTTCTGTTTGTATCGATGGCATTTCATGCACTTATCTAAAGCAAAGACTTTGCTTTTCTCCAAACCATTTTTACTGTGATTTTCTCGGTCCACTGCATACAAATTCCACACCAGTTTGTCCGGATATGACTGGATGAAACCGGAAATATCCAGTTTTGTTTTGGATAACTCAATCCCAGATATTGCTACAGCCTTTGTGTTTGTCTCTACCTGGTATTATCCACGGACTTTATTGTTTTGAATTTTTTTAATCAGGAAACATTTAAGTTTAATCTTCGAAACACTAATTGTTTCCACATGGAGATTCCAGCTCTACACATTCGTATTTTCTAGGGAGAAACCTAGAGGAACTGGGGCAAACAAACATGATGTTGCTGTTTGTATAGATGACATTTTATGCACTTGCCTAATGAAAACTCTTTGCTTTTCTCTAAAACCTTTTTTACTGTGATTTTCTTGGTCCATTGCATAGGAATTCCAAACCACGTTTTCCGTATATGACTGGATGAAACCAGAAATATCCGGTTGTGTTTTGCTAACTCAATGCAAAATATGTTGAAAGCCTCTGTGTTTGTGTTTTCTGGATATTATCGATGGACTTTACTGTTTTGAATATTTTTATCAGGGAACATTTAATTTTGTAACGTAGAAACACTAAAGGTTCATCATGGGGACAGCAGCTCTACACATTCGTATTTTCTAGGGAGAAAGCTAGAGGAATGGCGGCAAACAAACATGATATTTCTGTTTGTATAGATGACATTTTATGCACTTTTCTAACGAAAAGACTTTGTTTTTCTCCAAAACCATTTTTAATGTGATTTTCTCTGTCCATTGCATACGAATTCCACACCAGTTTGTCCGGATATGACTGGATGAAACCGGAAATATCCAGGTTTTTTTTGGCTAACTCAATCCCAGATATTGCTACAGCCTGTGTGTTTGTGTATTCCTGATTTTATCCGTGGATTTTATTGTTTTGAATGTTTTTTATCAGGGAACATTTAATTTGTGCTTGCAAACACTAATTGGCTCCGCATTGAGACACACTTTCTACGTATTCATATTTTCTAGGTAGAAAGCTAGAGGAACTGCCGCAAACAATCATGATATTTCTGTTTGTATCGATGACATTTTATGCACTTGCCTAACAAAAAGCCTTTGCTTTTCTCCAAAACCATTTTTTCTCTGATTTTCTTGGTCCATTGCATACGAATGCCACACCACTTTGTCCGGATATGCCTGGATGTAACAGGAAATATCCAGTTTTGTTTTGGCTAACTAAATCCCAGATATTGCTACAGCCTTTGTGTTTGTGTATTCCTGATATTATCCAAGGACTCTATTCTTTTGAAAGTCTTTATCAGGGAACATTTAATTTTGTGCTTGGCAACACTAATTAGTTCCAGATGGAGACACCAGCTCTACATATTCCTATTTCCTGGGAGAAAGCTGAAGGAACTGCGGTAAACCAACATGATATTTCTGTTTCGATCGATGATATTTTATCTACTTGCCTAACGAAAAGACTTTGCTTTTCTTCAAAACCTATTTCACTGTGATTATCTCGGTCCATTGCATACGAATTCCACACCACTTTCCGGATATGACTGGATGTAAACAGAAATATCCGGTTGTGTTTTGGCTAATTCAATCTGAAATATTGTGAAAGACTCTGTGTTTGTTTTTTCTGTATATTATCAACGGACTTTATTGTTTTGAATGATTTTTATCGGGGAACATTTTAATTTGAGCTTTTATACAGCAATTGGTTCCACATGGAGACACCAGCTCTACGTATTCCTATTTTCTAGGGAGAAAGCTAGAGGAACTGCGACAAACAAACATGAAATTTCTTTTTGTATAGATGACATTTTATGCACTTACCTAATGAAAAGACTTTGCTTGTCTCCAAAACCATTTGTACTGTGATTTTCTCGGTCCATTGCATACGAATTCCACAGCAGTTTGTCCGGATATGACTGGATGAAACCGGAAATATCCGGTTGTTCTTTGGCTAACTCAATCCGAAATATTGTGAAAGCCTCTCTGTTAGTGTTTTCTGGATATTATCGATGGACTTTATTGTTTTGAATGTTTTTATCAGGGAATATCTAATTTTGTACCGTAGAAACACTAATTCGTTCATCATGGGGACACCAGCTCTACACATTCGTATTTTCTAGGGAGAAAACTAGAGGAACTGTGACAAACAAACATGATATTTCTGTTTGTATAGATGATATTTTATGCACTTGCCGAACGTAAGAATTCACTTTTCTACAAACACATTTTTACTGTGATTTTCTTGCTCCACTGCATGCGAATTCCATACCAGTTTGTCCGGATATGATTGGATGAAACTGGAAATATCCGGTTGTGTTTTGGCTGACTCAACCCCAGATATTGCTACAGCCTCTGTGTTTGTTTTTTCTGGATATTATCAATGGACTTTATTGTTTTGAGTGTTTTTTATCGGGGAATATTTTATTTTGAGCTTCGATACAGTAATTGGTTCCACATAGAGACACCAGCTCTACACATTCGTATTTTCTAGGGAGAAAGCTAGAGGAACTGCGGCAAACAAACATGATATTTCTGTTGGTATCGATGACATTTTATGCACTTGCCTAATGAAAAGACTTTGCTTTTCTCCAAAATCATTTTTACTCTGATTTTCCTGGTCCACTGCATAGGAATTCCAAACCAGTTTGTCCGGAAATGACTGGATAAAACCGGAAATATCCGGTTTTGTTCTGGCTAACTCAATCCCAGATATTGCTACAGCCTCTGTGTTTGTGTATTCCTGATATTAACCAGGGACTTTAATGTTTTGAATGTTTTTTATTAGGGAACTTTTAATTTTGTGCTTGGAAACACTAATTGGTTCCACATGGAGACACCAGCTCTACATGTTTGTATTTTCTAGGGAGAAAGCTAGAGGAACTGCGGCAAACAAACATGATATTTCTATTTGAATCGATGACATTTTATCTACTTGCCTAATGAAAAGACTTTGCTTTTCTCCAAAACCATTTTTACTCTGATTTTCTCGGTCCATTGCATAAAAATTCCACACCACTTTGTCCGGATATTACTGGATGAAACCTGAAATATCCGGTTATGTTTTGGCTAACTCAATCTGAAATATTGTGAAAGTTTCTTTTTTGTGTGTGTTTTCTGAATATCATGGATGGACTTTATAGTTTTGAATATTTTTATCAGGGAACATTTAATTTTGTACCGTAGAAACACTAATTGGTTCATCATGGGGACACCAGCTTTACACATTCGTATTTTCTAGGGAGAAAACTACAGGAACTGCGGCAATGAAACGTGATATTTCTTTTTGTATATATGATATTTTATGCACTTGCCTAAAGAAAAGACTTTGCTTTTCTCCAATCCATTTTTCTGTGATTTCTCGGTCCTTTGCATACGAATTCCAAACCAATTTGTCTGGATATGACTGGATGAAACCGGAAATATCCGGTTATATTTCGGCTAACTCAATCCCAGATATTGCTACAGCCTCTGTGTTTGGGTATTCCTGATATTATCAACGGACTTTATTGTTTTGAATGTTATTATCAGGGAACAATTAATGTTGTGCTTGGAATCACTAATTGGTTCATCATGGAGACACCAGCTCTACACATTCATATTTTCTAGCGAGAAAGCTAGAGGAACTGCGACAAACAAACATGATATTTCTGTTTGTATAGATGACATTTTATGCACTTGACTAACGAAAAGAATTTGCTTTTCCCCAACACCATTTTTACTGTGAATATCTCGGTGCATTGCATACGAATTCCACTCCAGTTTGTCCAGATATGAAAGGATGAAACCGGAGATATTTGCTTTTTTTTTTGGCTAACTCAATCCCAGATATTGCTACAGCCTCTGTGTTTGTTTTTTCTGGATATTATCAATGGACTTTATTGTTTTGAAAGTTTTTTACAGGGAAACATTTTATTTTGAGCTTGGATCCAGTAATTTGTTCCCCATGGAGACACTAGCCCTATATATTCGTATTTTCTAGGGAGAAAGCTAGAGGAACTGTGGCAAACAAACATGATATTTCTGTTTGTATCGATGACATTTTATGCACTTGCCTAACGAGAAGACTTTGCTTTTCTCCAAAAGCGTTTTTACTATTATTTTCTCTGTCCATTGCATACGAGTTCCACACCAGTTTGTCTGGATATAACTGGATGAAACCAGAAATATCCAGTTTTGTTTTGGCTAACTCAATCCGAAATATAGTGAAAGCCTCTGTGATTGTGTTCTCTGGATATTATCGATGGACTTTATTGTCTTGAATATTTTTATCAGGGAACATTTAATTTTGTACCGTTGAAACACTAATTGATTCATCATGGGGACACCAGCTCTACACATTCGTATTTTCTAGGGAGACTGCTCGAGGAACTGCGGCAAACAAACATGATATTTCTGTTTGCATCGATGACATTTGATGCACTTTGGCAACGAAAAGACTTTGCTTTTCTCCAAAACCATTTTTAATGTGATTTTCTCGGTCCATTGCATACGAATTCCACAGCAGTTTGTCCGGATATGACTGGATGAAACCGGAAATATCCGGTTGTTCTTTGGCTAACTCAATCCGAAATATTGTGAAAGCCTCTCTGTTAGTGTTTTCTGGATATTATCGATGGACTTTATTGTTTTGAATGTTTTTATCAGGGAATATCTAATTTTGTACCGTAGAAACACTAATTCGTTCATCATGGGGACACCAGCTCTACACATTCGTATTTTCTAGGGAGAAAACTAGAGGAACTGTGACAAACAAACATGATATTTCTGTTTGTATAGATGACATTTTATGCACTTGACTAACGAAAAGAATTTGCTTTTCCCCAACACCATTTTTACTGTGAATATCTCGGTGCATTGCATACGAATTCCACTCCAGTTTGTCCAGATATGAAAGGATGAAACCGGAGATATTTGCTTTTTTTTTTGGCTAACTCAATCCCAGATATTGCTACAGCCTCTGTGTTTGTTTTTTCTGGATATTATCAATGGACTTTATTGTTTTGAAAGTTTTTTACAGGGAAACATTTTATTTTGAGCTTGGATCCAGTATTTGTTCCCCATGGAGACACTAGCCCTATATATTCGTATTTTCTAGGGAGAAAGCTAGAGGAACTGTGGCAAACAAACATGATATTTCTGTTTGTATCGATGACATTTTATGCACTTGCCTAACGAGAAGACTTTGCTTTTCTCCAAAAGCGTTTTTACTATTATTTTCTCTGTCCATTGCATACGAGTTCCACACCAGTTTGTCTGGATATAACTGGATGAAACCAGAAATATCCAGTTTTGTTTTGGCTAACTCAATCCGAAATATAGTGAAAGCCTCTGTGATTGTGTTCTCTGGATATTATCGATGGACTTTATTATCTTGAATATTTTTATCAGGGAACATTTAATTTTGTACCGTTGAAACACTAATTGATTCATCATGGGGACACCAGCTCTACACATTCGTATTTTCTAAGGAGACTGCTCGAGGAACTGCGGCAAACAAACATGATATTTCTGTTTGCATCGATGACATTTGATGCACTTTGGCAACGAAAAGACTTTGCTTTTCTCCAAAACCATTTTTACTGTGATTTTCTCGGTCCATTGCATACGAATTCCACACCACTTTGTCCGGATATGACTGGATGAAACCAGAAATATCCGGTTGTCTTTTGGCTGACTCAATCCGAAATATAGTGAAAGCCTCTGTGTTTGTGTTTTCTGGATATTATCGATGGACTTTATGGTTTTGAATATTTTTGTCAGGGAACATTTAATTTTTTACCGTCGAAACACTAATTGGTTCCTCATGGAGACACCAGCTCTACATATACCTATTTTCTAGGGAGAAAGATAGAGGAACTGCGGCAAACACACATGATATTTCTGTTTGTATCGATGACATTTGTTGCACTTGCCATCGAAAAGACTTTGCTTTTCTCCAAAAGCATTTTTCTGTGATTTATCGGTCCATTACATACGTATTATACAACAGTTTGTCCGGATATGACTGGATGAAACCAAAAAAATCCAGTTGTGTTTTGGCTAACTCAATCATAAATATTGCTACACTCTCTGTGTTTGTGTTTTCTGGATATTATCGATGGACTTTATTGTTTCGAATGTTTTTATCAGGGAACATTTAATTTTGTACCGTAGAAACACTAATTGGTTCATCATGGGGACACCAGCTATACACATTCGTATTTTATAGGGAGAAAGCTAGAGGAACTGCGGGAAACACACATGATATTTCTGTTTGTATCGATGACATTTTATGCACTTGCCTAACGAAAAGATTTTGCTTTTCTCCAAAACCATTTTTATTGTGATTTTCTCGGTCCATTGCATACGAATTCCAGACCACTTTGTCTGGATATGACTGGAAGAAACCGGAAATATCCGGTTGTGTTTTGGCTAACTCAATCCCTGATATTGCTACAGCCTCTGTGTTGTGCATTCCTGATATTATCCACAGACTTTATTGTTTTAAATGTTTTTTATCAGGGAACATTTAATTTTGTTCTTGGATACACTAATTGGCTCCACATGGAGACACCAGCTCTACAAATTCCTATTTTCTAGGGAGAAAGCTAGAGGAACTGCGGCAAACAAACATGATATTTCGGTTTGTATAGATGACATTTTATGCACTTGCCAAACGAAAAGACTTTGCTTTTCTCCAAAACCATTTTTCTGTGATTTATCGGTACATTGCATACGAATTCCACACCAGTTTGTCCGGATATTATTGGCTGAAATCGGAAATATTCGGTTGTGTTTTGGCTAACTCAATCCCAGATATTGCTACAGCCTCTGTGTGTGTGCATTTCTGATATTATCCACAGACTTTATTGTTTTGAATGATTTTTATACAGGGAACATTTAATTTTGTGCTTGGAAACACTAACTGGTTCCACATGGAAACACAAGCTCTACACATTCGTGTTTTCTAGGGAGAATGCTAGAGCTACTGCGGCAATCAAACATGATATTTGTGTTTGAATCAATAATATTTTATCTCCTTCCCTAATGACACGAATTTGCTTTTCTCCAAAACCATTTTTACTCGGTCCATTGCATACAAATTCGTATTTTCTACGGAGAAAGCTAAAGGAACTGCGGCAAACAAACTTGATATTTCTGTTTGTATAGATGACATTTTATGCACTTGCCTAACGAAAAGACTTTGCTTTTCACCAAAAACATTTGTACTGTGATTTTCCTGGTCCATTGCATAAGAAATCCACACCACTTTGTCCGGATATGACTGGATGAAACCAGAAATATCTGGTTGTGTTTTGACTAACTCAATCCGAAATATTGCTACAGCCTCTGTGTTTGTGTATTCCTGATATTATCCACAGACTTTATGGTTCTGAATATTTTTTTGAGGGAACATTTAATTTTGTGCTGCGAAACACTAATTGTTTCCACATGGAGACACCAGCTCTACACATTCGAATTTTCTAGGGAGAAAGCTAGAGGAACTGCGGCAAACAAACATGATATTTCTGTTTGTCTAGATGACATTTTATGCACTTCCCTACTTTGCTGTTCTCCAAAATCCTTTTTAGTGTGATTTTCTCCGTACACTGCATAAAAACTCCACACCAGTTTGGCCGGATATGACTGGATGAAACCGGAAATATCCAGTTTTGTTTTGTCTAACTCAATGCAAGATATTGCTACAGCCTCTCTGTTTGTGTTTTTCGGATATTATCAATGGACTTTATTGTTTTCAATGTTTTTTATCAGGGAACATTTAATTTTCTGCTTTGAAACAATAATGGGTTCCAAATGGAGACACCAGCTCTACACATTCGTATTTTCTAGGGAGAAAAAAAGAGGAATTGCGGCAAACACACATGATATTTCTGTTTGTATAGATGACATTTGATGCACTTTCCAAACGAAAAGACTTTGCTCTACACATTCGTATTTTCTAGAGAGAAAGCTAGAGGTACTGTGGCAAACAAACATGATATTTATGTTTGTATCGATGATATTTTATCTACTTCCCTAATGAAAAGACTTTGCTTTTCTGCAAAACCATTTTAACTGTGATTTTCTCGGTTCACTCCATAATTATTCCACACCACTTTGTCTGAATATGACTGGATGAAACTGGAAATATTTGGTTGTATTTTGGCTAACTCAATCAGAAATATTGCTACAGCCTGTGTGTTTGTGTATTCCTGATATGATCAACGGACTTTATTTTTTTCAATTTTTTTTTTCAGGGAACATTTAATTTTGTGCTTGGAAACCCTAATTGGTTCCCCGTGGAGACACCAGCTCTACACATTCGTATATTCTAGGGAGAAAGCTAGAGCAACTGAGGCAAACAAACATGATATTTCTGTTTGTATAGATGACATTTTATGCACTTACCTAACGAAAAGACTTTGCTTTTCTCCAAAACCATTTGTACTGTGATTTTATCGGTCCATTGCATACGAATTCCACACAAGATTGTCCGGATATGACTGGATGAAACTGGAAATATCCAGTTTTTTTTTGGCTAACACAATCCCAGATATTGCTACAGCATCTGTGTTTGTTTTTTCTGGATATTATCAATGGACTTTATTGTTTTGAAAGTTTTTTATCGGGGAACATATTATTTTGAGCCTGGATACAGTAATTGGTTCCACATGGAGACACCAGCTCTACATATTCGTATTTTCTAGGGAGAAAGCTAGAGGAACTGCAGCAATCAAACATGATATTTCTGTTTGTATAGATGACATTTTATGCACTTGCCCAATGAAAAGATGTTGCTTTTCTCCAAAAGCATTTTACTCTGATTTTTCAGTGCATTGCATACGAATTCCACACCACTTTGTCCGGATATGACTGGATGAAGCCAGAAATACCCGGTTGTGATTTGGCTAACTCAATCTGAAATATTGTGATAGCCTCTGTGTTTCTGTTTTCTGGATATTATCCACGGACTTCATTTTTTTGAATATTTTTTATCGGGGAACATTTAATTTGAAGCTTAGATACAATAATTGGTTCCACATGTACACACTAGCTCTGCACATTCGTATTTTCTAGGGAGAAAGCTAGAGCAACTACGGCAAACAAACATGATATTTCTGTTTGTATCGATGATATTTTATCTACTTGCCTAATGAAAACACTTTGCTTTTCTCCAAAACCATTTTTACTGTGATTTTCTTGGTCCAATCCATACGAATTCCACACAACTTTGTCCGGATATGACTGGATGAAACCAGAAATATCCGGTTGTGTTTGGCTAACTCATTCCGAAATATTGCTACAGCCTGTGTGTTTTTGTATTCCTGATATTATACACAGACTTTATTGTTTTGAAAGTTTTTTATTGGCGAACATATTATTTTGAGCCTGGATACAGTAATTGCTTCCACATGGAAACACCAGATCTACACATTCATATTTTCTAGGGAGAAAGCTAGAGGAAATGCGGCAAACACACATGATATTTCTGTTTGAATCGATGATATTTTGTCTCCTTACCTAATGAAACGAATTTGCTGTTCTCCAAAACCATTTTTACTCGGTCCATTGCATACAAATTCGTATTTTCTACGGAGAAAGCTAAAGGAACTGCGGCAAACAGACATGATATTTCTGTTTGTATCGATTACATTTTATGCACATGCCTAACGAAAAGACTTTGCTTTTCTCCAAAATCATTTGTACTGTGATTTTCTCGGTCCATAGCATACGAATTCCACACCAGTTTGACCGCATATGACTGGATGAAACCAGAATTATCCGGTTTTGTTTTTGTTAACACAATAAGAGATATTGCTACAGCCTCTGTTTGTTTTTTTTCTGGATACTATCAATGGACTTTATTGTTTTGAATGTTTTTTATCAGGGAACATTTAATTTTGAGCTTGAATACAGTAATTGGTTCCACAAGGAGACACCAGCTCTACACATTCGTATTTTCTAGGGAGAAAGCTAGAGGAACTGCGACAAACAAACATGATATTTCTGTTTATATCGATGACATTTAATGCACTTACCTAATGAAAAGACTTTATTTTTCTCCGAAACTATTTTTACTGTGATTTTCTCGGTCCATTGCATACGAATTCCACACCACTTTGTCCGGATATGACTGGATGAAACCGGAAATATCCAGTTTTTTTTTTTTTTCTAACTCAATGCGAAATACTGTGAAAGTTTCTATGTTTGTGTTTTCTGGATACTATTAATGGACTTTATTGTTTTGAATGTTTTTTTATCAGTGAACATTTAATTTTGTTCTTGGAAACACTAATTGGTCCACATGGAGACAACAGCTCTACATATTCGTAGTTTCCAGGGAGAAAGCTACAGGAAATGCGGCAAACAAACATGACATTTCTTTTTGTGTAGATGACATTTTAAGCATTGCCTAACAAAAAGACTTTTCTTTTCTCCAAAACCATTTGTACTGTGATTTTCTCAGAACATTGGATATGAATTCCACACCACTTTGTTCGGATATGACCGGATGAAACCAGAAATATCCTGTTATGTTTTTGCTAACTCAATCCGAGATATTGCTACAGCCTCTGTATTTGTTTTTTTCTGGATACTATCAATGGACATTATAGTTTTGAATGTTTTTTATCGGGGAACATTTTATTTTGAGCTTGGATGCAGTAATTCGTTCCACATAGAGACACCAGCTCTACATATTCGTATTTTCTAGGGAGAAAGCTAGAGGAACTGCGGCAAACAAACATGATATTTCTGTTTGTCTAGATGACATTTTATGCACTTGCCTAACGAAAAGACTTTGCTTTTCTTCAAAACAATTTGTGCTGTGATTTTCTTGGTCCATTGCATACGAATTCCACACCACTTTTTCCGGATATGACTCGATGAAAACAAAAATAACTGGTTGTGTTTTGGCTAACTCCATCCGAAATATTGCTACAGCCTCTGTGTTTGTGTTTTCTGGATATTATCGATGGACTTTATTGTTTTGAATGTTTTTTATCAGGGAACATTTAATTTTTTTGCTTGGAAACACGAGTTCTTTTATCAACACCAGCTCTACACATTCGTATTTTCTAGGGAGAAAGCTAGAGGAACTGCGGCAAACAAACATGATATTTCTGTTTGTATAGATGACATTATATGCACTTACCTAACGAAAAGACTTTGTTTTTCACCAAAACCATTTGTACTGCAATTTTCTCGGTCCATTGCATACGAATTCCACACAAGTTTGTCCGGATATGACTGCATGAAACGGTAAATATACGGTCCTGTTTTGGCTAGTTCAATCCCAGATATTGCTACAGCCTCTGTGTTTGTGTTTTTTTTGGATATTATCGATGGACTTTATTGTTTTGAATGTTTTTTATCGGGGAACATTTTATTTTGACCTTGGATACAGCAATTGGTTCCACATGGAGACACCAACTCTACATATTCGTAATTTTTAGGTAGAAAGCTATTGGAACTGCGGAAAACAAATATGATATTTCTGTTTGCATAGATGACATTTTATGCACTTGCCAAACGAAAAGACTTTGCTTTTCTACAAAACAATTTGTACTGTGATTTTCTCGGTCCATTGCATTCGAATTCCACACCAATTTGTCCGGATATGACTGGATGAAACCAAAAATATCTGGTTGTGTTTTGGCTAACTGAATCCGAATTATTGTGAAAGACTCTGTGTTTTTATTTTCTGGATATTATCTATGGACTTTATTATTTTGAATGTTTTTTATTAGGGAACATTTAATTTTGTGCTGCGAAACACTAATTGTTTCCACATGGAGACACCAGCTCTACACATTCGTATTTTCCATGGAGAAAGCTAGAGGCACTGTGGGAAACAAACATGATATTTCTAATTGTATAGATGATATTTTATGCACTTGCCTAAGGAAAAGACTTTGCTTTTCTCCAAAACCAATTTTACTGTGATTTTCTCGGTCCATTGCATACGAATTACACACCAGTTTGTCCGGATATGACTGGATGAAATCAGAAATATCTGGTTTTGTTTTGGCTAATTCAATCCCAGATATTGCTACAGCCTCTGAGTTTGTATATTCCTGATATTATCGACAACTTTATTGTTTTGAATGCTTTTTATCTGCGAACATTTAATTTTGTACTGTAGAAACTCTAATTGGTTCACAATGGGAACACCAACTCTACCCATTCGTATTTTCTGGGGAGAAAGCTAGAGGAACTGCTGCAAACAAACATGATATTTCTGTTTGTATAGATGACATTATATGCACTTACCTAACGAAAAGACTTTGTTTTTCACCAAAACCATTTGTACTGTAATTTTCTCGGTCCATTGCATACGAATTCCACACAAGTTTGTCCGGATATGACTGCATGAAACGGTAAATATACGGTCCTGTTTTGGCTAGTTCAATCCCAGATATTGCTACAGCCTCTGTGTTTGTGTTTTTTTTGGATATTATCGATGGACTTTATTGTTTTGAATGTTTTTTATCGGGGAACATTTTATTTTGACCTTAGATACAGCAATTGGTTCCACATGGAGACACCAACTCTACACATTCGTATTTTCTAGGGAGAAAGCTAGAGGAACAGCGGCAAACAATCATGATATTTCTGTTTGTATCGATGGCATTTCATGCACTTATCTAAAGCAAAGACTTTGCTTTTCTCCAAACCTTTTTTACTGTGATTTTCTTGGTCCATTGCATACGAATTCCAAACCACGTTTTCCGTATATGACTGGATGAAACCAGAAATATCCGGTTGTGTTTTGCTAACTCAATGCAAAATATGTTGAAAGCCTCTGTGTTTGTGTTTTCTGGATATTATCGATGGACTTTATTGTTTTGAATATTTTTATTAGGGAACATTTAATTTTGTAACGTAGAAACACTAAAGGTTCATCATGGGGACAGCAGCTCTACACATTCGTATTTTCTAGGGAGAAAGCTAGAGGAATGGCGGCAAACAAACATGATATTTCTCTTTGTATCGGTGGTATTTTATGCACTTGCCTAACGAAAAGATTTTGCTTTTCTCCAAAACCATTTTTAATGTGATTTTTCTCGTTCCATTGCATATGAATTTCACACGACTTTGTCCAGGTATGACTGGATGAAACTGGAAATACCTGCTTTTGTTTTGGCTAACTCAATCCGAATTATTGTGAAAGCCTCTGTGTTTGTGTTTGCGGGATATTATCAATGGACTTTCTAGTTTTGAATGTTTTTATCAGGGAACATTTAATTTTGTACAGTTGAAGACTAATTGGTTCATATGGGAACAGGAGCTCTACACATTCGTATTTTCGGGGGAGAAAACTAGACGAACTGCGGTAAACAAACATGATATTTATGTTGGTATAGATGACATTTTATGCACTTGCCTAACGAAAATACTTTGCCTTTCTCCAAAACAATTTTTACTCTGATTTTCTCGGTCCATTGCATACGAATGCCACACCACTTTGTACGGATATGACTGGATGTAACTGGAAATATCTACTTTTGCTTGGCTAACTCAATCCCAGATATTGCTACAGCCTCTGTGTTTGTGTTTTCTGGATATTATCAACGGACTTTATTGTTTTGAATGTTTTTTATCAGGGAACATTTAGTTTTGTGCTTGGAAACACTACTTCATTCCACATGGAGACACCATCTCTACACATTCGTATTTTCTAGGGAGAAAGCTAGAGGAACAGCGGCAAACAATCATGATATTTCTGTTTGTATCGATGGCATTTCATGCACTTATCTAAAGCAAAGACTTTGCTTTTCTCCAAACCATTTTTACTGTGATTTTCTCGGTCCACTGCATACAAATTCCACACCAGTTTGTCCGGATATGACTGGATGAAACCGGAAATATCCAGTTTTGTTTTGGATAACTCAATCCCAGATATTGCTACAGCCTTTGTGTTTGTCTCTACCTGGTATTATCCACGGACTTTATTGTTTTGAATTTTTTTAATCAGGAAACATTTAAGTTTAATCTTCGAAACACTAATTGTTTCCACATGGAGATTCCAGCTCTACACATTCGTATTTTCTAGGGAGAAACCTAGAGGAACTGGGGCAAACAAACATGATGTTGCTGTTTGTATAGATGACATTTTATGCACTTGCCTAACGAAAACTCTTTGCTTTTCTCTAAAACCTTTTTTACTGTGATTTTCTTGGTCCATTGCATAGGAATTCCAAACCACGTTTTCCGTATATGACTGGATGAAACCAGAAATATCCGGTTGTGTTTTGCTAACTCAATGCAAAATATGTTGAAAGCCTCTGTGTTTGTGTTTTCTGGATATTATCGATGGACTTTACTGTTTTGAATATTTTTATCAGGGAACATTTAATTTTGTAACGTAGAAACACTAAAGGTTCATCATGGGGACAGCAGCTCTACACATTCGTATTTTCTAGGGAGAAAGCTAGAGGAACGGCGGCAAACAAACATGATATTTCTGTTTGTATAGATGACATTTTATGCACTTTTCTAACGAAAAGACTTTGTTTTTCTCCAAAACCATTTTTAATGTGATTTTCTCTGTCCATTGCATACGAATTCCACACCAGTTTGTCCGGATATGACTGGATGAAACCGGAAATATCCGGGTTTTTTTTGGCTAACTCAATCCCAGATATTGCTACAGCCTGTGTGTTTGTGTATTCCTGATTTTATCCGTGGATTTCATTGTTTTGAATGTTTTTTATCAGGGAACATTTAATTTGTGCTTGCAAACACTAATTGGCTCCGCATGCAGACACACTTTCTACGTATTCATATTTTCTAGGTAGAAAGCTAGAGGAACTGCCGCAAACAATCATGATATTTCTGTTTGTATCGATGACATTTTATGCACTTGCCTAACGAAAAGCCTTTGCTTTTCTCCAAAACCATTTTTAATCTGATTTTTCGGTGCATTGCATACGAATTCCACACCAGTTTCTCCGGATATGACTGGATGAAACCGGAAATATCCGGTATTGTTTTGGCTAACTTAATCCCAGATATTGCTACAGCTTCTGTGTTTGTGTATTCCTGATATTATCCACGGACTTTATTATTTTGAATGTGTTTTTATCAGGGAACATTTAATTTTGTGCTTGGACTCACCAATTGGTTCCACATGGAGACACCAGCTCTACATGCTTTTATTTTCTAGGGAGAAAGCTAGAGGAACTGCGGCAAACAACATGATATTTCTGTTTGTATCGGTGGTATTTTATGCACTTGCCTAACGAAAAGACTTTGCTTTTCTCCAAAACCATTTTTAATGTGATTTTTCTCGTTCCATTGCATATGAATTTCACACGACTTTGTCCAGCTATGACTGGATGAAACTGGAAATACCTGGTTTTGTTTTGGCTAACTCAATCCGAAATATTGTGAAAGCCTCTGTGTTTGTGTTTGCGGGATATTATCAATGGACTTTCTGGTTTTGAATGTTTTTATCAGGGAACATTTAATTTTGTACCGTTGAAGACTAATTGGTTCATCATGGGAACAGGAGCTCTACACATTCGTATTTTCGGGGGAGAAAACTAGACGAACTGCGGCAAACAAACATGATATTTATGTTGGTATAGATGACATTTTATGCACTTGCCTAACGAAAATACTTTGCCTTTCTCCAAAACAATTTTTACTCTGATTTTCTCGGTCCATTGCATACGAATGCCACACCACTTTGTACGGATATGACTGGATGTAACCGGAAATATCTACTTTTGCTTGGCTAACTCAATCCCAGATATTGCTACAGCCTCTGTGTTTGTGTTTTCTGGATATTATCAACGGACTTTATTGTTTTGAATGTTTTTTATCAGGGAACATTTAGTTTTGTGCTTGGAAACACTACTTCATTCCACATGGAGACACCATCTCTACACATTCGTATTTTCTAGGGAGAAAGCTAGAGGAACAGCGGCAAACAATCATGATATTTCTGTTTGTATCGATGGCATTTCATGCACTTATCTAAAGCAAAGACTTTGCTTTTCTCCGAACCATTTTTACTGTGATTTTCTCGGTCCACTGCATACAAATTCCACACCAGTTTGTCCGGATATGACTGGATGAAACCGGAAATATCCAGTTTTGTTTTGGATAACTCAATCCCAGATATTGCTACAGCCTTTGTGTTTGTCTCTACCTGGTATTATCCATGGACTTTATTGTTTTGAATTTTTTTAATCAGGAAACATTTAAGTTTAATCTTCGAAACACTAATTGTTTCCACATGGAGATTCCAGCTCTACACATTCGTATTTTCTAGGGAGAAACCTAGAGGAACTGGGGCAAACAAACATGATGTTGCTGTTTGTATAGATGACATTTTATGCACTTGCCTAACGAAAACTCTTTGCTTTTCTCTAAAACCTTTTTTACTGTGATTTTCTTGGTCCATTGCATAGGAATTCCAAACCACGTTTTCCGTATATGACTGGATGAAACCAGAAATATCCGGTTGTGTTTTGCTAACTCAATGCAAAATATGTTGAAAGCCTCTGTGTTTGTGTTTTCTGGATATTATCGATGGACTTTACTGTTTTGAATATTTTTATCAGGGAACATTTAATTTTGTAACGTAGAAACACTAAAGGTTCATCATGGGGACAGCAGCTCTACACATTCGTATTTTCTAGGGAGAAAGCTAGAGGAATGGCGGCAAACAAACATGATATTTCTGTTTGTATAGATGACATTTTATGCACTTTTCTAAGGAAAAGACTTTGTTTTTCTCCAAAACCATTTTTAATGTGATTTTCTCAGTTCATAGCATACGAATTCCACACCAGTTTGTCCGGATATGACTGGATGAAACCGGAAATATCCGGGTTTTTTTTGGCTAACTCAATCCCAGATATTGCTACAGCCTGTGTGTTTGTGTATTCCTGATTTTATCCGTGGTTTTTATTGTTTTGAATGTTTTTTATCAGGGAACATTTAATTTGTACTTGCAAACACTAATTGGCTCCGCATGCAGACACACTTTCTACGTATTCATATTTTCTAGGTAGAAAGCTAGAGGAACTGCCGCAAACAATCATGATATTTCTGTTTGTATCGATGACATTTTATGCACTTGCCTAACAAAAAGCCTTTGCTTTTCTCCAAAACCATTTTTTCTCTGATTTTCTTGGTCCATTGCATACGAATGCCACACCACTTTGTCCGGATATGCCTGGATGTAACAGGAAATATCCAGTTTTGTTTTGGCTAACTAAATCCCAGATATTGCTACAGCCTTTGTGTTTGTGTATTCCTGATATTATCCAAGGACTCTATTCTTTTGAATGTCTTTATCAGGGAACATTTAATTTTGTGCTTGGCAACACTAATTAGTTCCAGATGGAGACACCAGCTCTACATATTCCTATTTCCTGGGAGAAAGCTGAAGGAACTGCGGTAAACCAACATGATATTTCTGTTTCGATCGATGATATTTTATCTACTTGCCTAACGAAAAGACTTTGCTTTTCTTCAAAACCTATTTCACTGTGATTATCTCGGTCCATTGCATACGAATTCCACACCACTTTCCGGATATGACTGGATGTAAACAGAAATATCCGGTTGTGTTTTGGCTAATTCAATCTGAAATATTGTGAAAGACTCTGTGTTTGTTTTTTCTGTATATTATCAACGGACTTTATTGTTTTGAATGATTTTTATCGGGGAACATTTTAATTTGAGCTTTTATACAGCAATTGGTTCCACATGGAGACACCAGCTCTACGTATTCCTATTTTCTAGGGAGAAAGCTAGAGGAACTGCGACAAACAAACATGAAATTTCTTTTTGTATAGATGACATTTTATGCACTTACCTAATGAAAAGACTTTGCTTGTCTCCAAAACCATTTGTACTGTGATTTTCTCGGTCCATTGCATACGAATTCCACAGCAGTTTGTCCGGATATGACTGGATGAAACCGGAAATATCCGGTTGTTCTTTGGCTAACTCAATCCGAAATATTGTGAAAGCCTCTCTGTTAGTGTTTTCTGGATATTATCGATGGACTTTATTGTTTTGAATGTTTTTATCAGGGAATATCTAATTTTGTACCGTAGAAACACTAATTCGTTCATCATGGGGACACCAGCTCTACACATTCGTATTTTCTAGGGAGAAAACTAGAGGAACTGTGACAAACAAACATGATATTTCTGTTTGTATAGATGATATTTTATGCACTTGCCGAACGTAAAGAATTCACTTTTCTACAAACACATTTTTACTGTGATTTTCTTGCTCCACTGCATGCGAATTCCATACCAGTTTGTCCGGATATGATTGGATGAAACTGGAAATATCCGGTTGTGTTTTGGCTGACTCAACCCCAGATATTGCTACAGCCTCTGTGTTTGTTTTTTCTGGATATTATCAATGGACTTTATTGTTTTGAGTGTTTTTTATCGGGGAATATTTTATTTTGAGCTTCGATACAGTAATTGGTTCCACATAGAGACACCAGCTCTACACATTCGTATTTTCTAGGGAGAAAGCTAGAGGAACTGCGGCAAACAAACATGATATTTCTGTTGGTATCGATGACATTTTATGCACTTGCCTAATGAAAAGACTTTGCTTTTCTCCAAAATCATTTTTACTCTGATTTTCCTGGTCCACTGCATAGGAATTCCAAACCAGTTTGTCCGGAAATGACTGGATAAAACCGGAAATATCCGGTTTTGTTCTGGCTAACTCAATCCCAGATATTGCTACAGCCTCTGTGTTTGTGTATTCCTGATATTAACCAGGGACTTTAATGTTTTGAATGTTTTTTATTAGGGAACTTTTAATTTTGTGCTTGGAAACACTAATTGGTTCCACATGGAGACACCAGCTCTACATGTTTGTATTTTCTAGGGAGAAAGCTAGAGGAACTGCGGCAAACAAACATGATATTTCTATTTGAATCGATGACATTTTATCTACTTGCCTAATGAAAAGACTTTGCTTTTCTCCAAAACCATTTTTACTCTGATTTTCTCGGTCCATTGCATAAAAATTCCACACCACTTTGTCCGGATATTACTGGATGAAACCTGAAATATCCGGTTGTGTTTTGGCTAACTCAATCTGAAATATTGTGAAAGTTTATTTTTTTTTGTGTTTTCTGAATATCATGGATGGACTTTATAGTTTTGAATATTTTTATCAGGGAACATTTAATTTTGTACCGTAGAAACACTAATTGGTTCATCATGGGGACACCAGCTTTACACATTCGTATTTTCTAGGGAGAAAACTACAGGAACTGCGGCAAAGAAACGTGATATTTCTTTTTGTATATATGATATTTTATGCACTTGCCTAAAGAAAAGACTTTGCTTTTCTCCAATCCATTTTTCTGTGATTTCTCGGTCCTTTGCATACGAATTCCAAACCAATTTGTCTGGATATGACTGGATGAAACCGGAAATATCCGGTTATATTTCGGCTAACTCAATCCCAGATATTGCTACAGCCTCTGTGTTTGGGTATTCCTGATATTATCAACGGACTTTATTGTTTTGAATGTTATTATCAGGGAACAATTAATGTTGTGCTTGGAATCACTAATTGGTTCATCATGGAGACACCAGCTCTACACATTCGTATTTTCTAGCGAGAAAGCTAGAGGAACTGCGACAAACAAACATGATATTTCTGTTTGTATAGATGACATTTTATGCACTTGACTAACGAAAAGAATTTGCTTTTCCCCAACACCATTTTTACTGTGAATATCTCGGTGCATTGCATACGAATTCCACTCCAGTTTGTCCAGATATGAAAGGATGAAACCGGAGATATTTGCTTTTTTTTTTGGCTAACTCAATCCCAGATATTGCTACAGCCTCTGTGTTTGTTTTTTCTGGATATTATCAATGGACTTTATTGTTTTGAAAGTTTTTTACAGGGAAACATTTTATTTTGAGCTTGGATCCAGTAATTTGTTCCCCATGGAGACACTAGCCCTATATATTCGTATTTTCTAGGGAGAAAGCTAGAGGAACTGTGGCAAACAAACATGATATTTCTGTTTGTATCGATGACATTTTATGCACTTGCCTAACGAGAAGACTTTGCTTTTCTCCAAAAGCGTTTTTACTATTATTTTCTCTGTCCATTGCATACGAGTTCCACACCAGTTTGTCTGGATATAACTGGATGAAACCAGAAATATCCAGTTTTGTTTTGGCTAACTCAATCCGAAATATAGTGAAAGCATCTGTGATTGTGTTCTCTGGATATTATCGATGGACTTTATTATCTTGAATATTTTTATCAGGGAACATTTAATTTTGTACTGTTGAAACACTAATTGATTCATCATGGGGACACCAGCTCTACACATTCGTATTTTCTAAGGAGACTGCTCGAGGAACTGCGGCAAACAAACATGATATTTCTGTTTGCATCGATGACATTTGATGCACTTTGGCAACGAAAAGACTTTGCTTTTCTCCAAAACCATTTTTAATGTGATTTTCTCGGTCCATTGCATACGAATTCCACACCACTTTGTCCGGATATGACTGGATGAAACCAGAAATATCCGGTTGTCTTTTGGCTGACTCAATCCGAAATATAGTGAAAGCCTCTGTGTTTGTGTTTTCTGGATATTATCGATGGACTTTATGGTTTTGAATATTTTTGTCAGGGAACATTTAATTTTTTACCGTCGAAACACTAATTGGTTCCTCATGGAGACACCAGCTCTACATATACCTATTTTCTAGGGAGAAAGATAGAGGAACTGCGGCAAACACACATGATATTTCTGTTTGTATCGATGACATTTGTTGCACTTGCCATCGAAAAGACTTTGCTTTTCTCCAAAAGCATTTTTCTGTGATTTATCGGTCCATTACATACGTATTATACAACAGTTTGTCCGGATATGACTGGATGAAACCAAAAAAATCCAGTTGTGTTTTGGCTAACTCAATCATAAATATTGCTACACTCTCTGTGTTTGTGTTTTCTGGATATTATCGATGGACTTTATTGTTTCGAATGTTTTTATCAGGGAACATTTAATTTTGTACCGTAGAAACACTAATTGGTTCATCATGGGGACACCAGCTATACACATTCGTATTTTATAGGGAGAAAGCTAGAGGAACTGCGGGAAACACACATGATATTTCTGTTTGTATCGATGACATTTTATGCACTTGCCTAACGAAAAGATTTTGCTTTTCTCCAAAACCATTTTTATTGTGATTTTCTCGGTCCATTGCAGACGAATTCCAGACCACTTTGTCTGGATATGACTGGAAGAAACCGGAAATATCCGGTTGTGTTTTGGCTAACTCAATCCCTGATATTGCTACAGCCTCTGTGTTGTGCATTCCTGATATTATCCACAGACTTTATTGTTTTAAATGTTTTTTATCAGGGAACATTTAATTTTGTTCTTGGATACACTAATTGGCTCCACATGGAGACACCAGCTCTACAAATTCCTATTTTCTAGGGAGAAAGCTAGAGGAACTGCGGCAAACAAACATGATATTTCGGTTTGTATAGATGACATTTTATGCACTTGCCAAACGAAAAGACTTTGCTTTTCTCCAAAACCATTTTTCTGTGATTTATCGGTACATTGCATACGAATTCCACACCAGTTTGTCCGGATATTATTGGCTGAAATCGGAAATATTCGGTTGTGTTTTGGCTAACTCAATCCCAGATATTGCTACAGCCTCTGTGTGTGTGCATTTCTGATATTATCCACAGACTTTATTGTTTTGAATGATTTTTATACAGGGAACATTTAATTTTGTGCTTGGAAACACTAACTGGTTCCACATGGAAACACAAGCTCTACACATTCGTGTTTTCTAGGGAGAATGCTAGAGCTACTGCAGCAATCAAACATGATATTTGTGTTTGAATCAATAATATTTTATCTCCTTCCCTAATGACACGAATTTGCTTTTCTCCAAAACCATTTTTACTCGGTCCATTGCATACAAATTCGTATTTTCTACGGAGAAAGCTAAAGGAACTGCGGCAAACAAACTTGATATTTCTGTTTGTATAGATGACATTTTATGCACTTGCCTAACGAAAAGACTTTGCTTTTCACCAAAAACATTTGTACTGTGATTTTCCTGGTCCATTGCATAAGAAATCCACACCACTTTGTCCGGATATGACTGGATGAAACCAGAAATATCTGGTTGTGTTTTGACTAACTCAATCCGAAATATTGCTACAGCCTCTGTGTTTGTGTATTCCTGATATTATCCACAGACTTTATGGTTCTGAATATTTTTTTTGAGGGAACATTTAATTTTGTGCTGCGAAACACTAATTGTTTCCACATGGAGACACCAGCTCTACACATTCGAATTTTCTAGGGAGAAAGCTAGAGGAACTGCGGCAAACAAACATGATATTTCTGTTTGTCTAGATGACATTTTATGCACTTCCCTACTTTGCTGTTCTCCAAAATCCTTTTTAGTGTGATTTTCTCCGTACACTGCATAAAAACTCCACACCAGTTTGGCCGGATATGACTGGATGAAACCGGAAATATCCAGTTTTGTTTTGTCTAACTCAATGCAAGATATTGCTACAGCCTCTCTGTTTGTGTTTTTCGGATATTATCAATGGACTTTATTGTTTTCAATGTTTTTTATCAGGGAACATTTAATTTTCTGCTTTGAAACAATAATGGGTTCCAAATGGAGACACCAGCTCTACACATTCGTATTTTCTAGGGAGAAAAAAAGAGGAATTGCGGCAAACACACATGATATTTCTGTTTGTATAGATGACATTTGATGCACTTTCCAAACGAAAAGACTTTGCTCTACACATTCGTATTTTCTAGAGAGAAAGCTAGAGGTACTGTGGCAAACAAACATGATATTTATGTTTGTATCGATGATATTTTATCTACTTCCCTAATGAAAAGACTTTGCTTTTCTGCAAAACCATTTTAACTGTGATTTTCTCGGTTCACTCCATAATTATTCCACACCACTTTGTCTGAATATGACTGGATGAAACTGGAAATATTTGGTTGTATTTTGGCTAACTCAATCAGAAATATTGCTACAGCCTGTGTGTTTGTGTATTCCTGATATGATCAACGGACTTTATTTTTTTCAATTTTTTTTTCAGGGAACATTTAATTTTGTGCTTGGAAACCCTAATTGGTTCCCCGTGGAGACACCAGCTCTACACATTCGTATATTCTAGGGAGAAAGCTAGAGCAACTGAGGCAAACAAACATGATATTTCTGTTTGTATAGATGACATTTTATGCACTTACCTAACGAAAAGACTTTGCTTTTCTCCAAAACCATTTGTACTGTGATTTTATCGGTCCATTGCATACGAATTGCACACAAGATTGTCCGGATATGACTGGATGAAACTGGAAATATCCAGTTTTTTTTTGGCTAACACAATCCTAGATATTGCTACAGCATCTGTGTTTGTTTTTTCTGGATATTATCAATGGACTTTATTGTTTTGAAAGTTTTTTTATCGGGGAACATATTATTTTGAGCCTGGATACAGTAATTGGTTCCACATGGAGACACCAGCTCTACATATTCGTATTTTCTAGGGAGAAAGCTAGAGGAACTGCAGCAATCAAACATGATATTTCTGTTTGTATAGATGACATTTTATGCACTTGCCCAATGAAAAGATGTTGCTTTTCTCCAAAAGCATTTTACTCTGATTTTTCGGTGCATTGCATACGAATTCCACATCACTTTGTCCGGATATGACTGGATGAAACCAGAAATACCCGGTTGTGATTTGGCTAACTCAATCTGAAATATTGTGATAGCCTCTGTGTTTCTGTTTTCTGGATATTATCCACGGACTTCATTTTTTTGAATATTTTTTATCGGGGAACATTTAATTTGAAGCTTAGATACAATAATTGGTTCCACATGTACACACTAGCTCTGCACATTCGTATTTTCTAGGGAGAAAGCTAGAGCAACTACGGCAAACAAACATGATATTTCTGTTTGTATCGATGATATTTTATCTACTTGCCTAATGAAAACACTTTGCTTTTCTCCAAAACCATTTTTACTGTGATTTTCTTGGTCCAATCCATAAGAATTCCACACAACTTTGTCCGGATATGACTGGATGAAACCAGAAATATCCGGTTGTGTTTGGCTAACTCATTCCGAAATATTGCTACAGCCTGTGTGTTTTTGTATTCCTGATATTATACACAGACTTTATTGTTTTGAAAGTTTTTTATTGGCGAACATATTATTTTGAGCCTGGATACAGTAATTGCTTCCACATGGAAACACCAGATCTACACATTCATATTTTCTAGGGAGAAAGCTAGAGGAAATGCGGCAAACACACATGATATTTCTGTTTGAATCGATGATATTTTGTCTCCTTACCTAATGAAACGAATTTGCTGTTCTCCAAAACCATTTTTACTCGGTCCATTGCATACAAATTCGTATTTTCTACGGAGAAAGCTAAAGGAACTGCGGCAAACAGACATGATATTTCTGTTTGTATCGATTACATTTTATGCACATGCCTAACGAAAAGACTTTGCTTTTCTCCAAAATCATTTGTACTGTGATTTTCTCGGTCCATAGCATACGAATTCCACACCAGTTTGACCGCATATGACTGGATGAAACCAGAATTATCCGGTTTTGTTTTTGTTAACACAATAAGAGATATTGCTACAGCCTCTGTTTGTTTTTTTTCTGGATACTATCAATGGACTTTATTGTTTTGAATGTTTTTTATCAGGGAACATTTAATTTTGAGCTTGAATACAGTAATTGGTTCCACAAGGAGACACCAGCTCTACACATTCATATTTTCTAGGGAGAAAGCTAGAGGAACTGCGACAAACAAACATGATATTTCTGTTTATATCGATGACATTTAATGCACTTACCTAATGAAAAGACTTTATTTTTCTCCGAAACTATTTTTACTGTGATTTTCTCGGTCCATTGCATACGAATTCCACACCACTTTGTCCGGATATGACTGGATGAAACCGGAAATATCCGGTTTTTTTTTTTTCTAATTCAATGCGAAATACTGTGAAAGTTTCTATGTTTGTGTTTTCTGGATACTATTAATGGACTTTATTGTTTTGAATGTTTTTTTATCAGTGAACATTTAATTTTGTTCTTGGAAACACTAATTGGTCCACATGGAGACAACAGCTCTACATATTCGTAGTTTCCAGGGAGAAAGCTACAGGAAATGCGGCAAACAAACATGACATTTCTTTTTGTGTAGATGACATTTTAAGCATTGCCTAACAAAAAGACTTTTCTTTTCTCCAAAACCATTTGTACTGTGATTTTCTCGGAACATTGGATATGAATTCCACACCACTTTGTTCGGATATGACCGGATGAAACCAGAAATATCCTGTTATGTTTTTGCTAACTCAATACGAGATATTGCTACAGCCTCTGTATTTGTTTTTTTCTGGATACTATCAATGGACATTATAGTTTTGAATGTTTTTTATCGGGAAACATTTTATTTTGAGCTTGGATGCAGTAATTCGTTCCACATAGAGACACCAGCTCTACATATTCGTATTTTCAATTTCCTCTGATTTTCTCACCCATTGCATACGAATTCCACACCACTTTGTCCAGATATGACTGGATGAAACTGGGAATATCCGGTTGTGTTTTGGCTAACTCAATCCCAGATATTGCTACAGCCTCTGAGTTTGTTTTTTCTTGATATTATCGATGAACCTTATTTTTTTGAATATTTTTTATCGGGGAACATTTTCTTATGAGCTTGGATACAGTAATTGGTTCCACATGGAGACACCAGCTCTACATATTCGTATTTTCTAGGGAGAAAGCTAGAGGAACTGGGACAAATGAACATGATATCTCTGTTTGTATAGATGACATTTTATGCACTTACCTAACGAAAAGACTTTGCTTTTCTCCAAAACCATTTTCCTCTGATTTTCTCAGTCCATGTCATACGAATTCCACACCAGTTTTTCCGGATATGACTGTATGAAACCAGAAATATCAGGTTTTGTTTTGTCTAACCCAATCCCTGATATTGCTACAGCCTCTGTGTTTGTATTTTCTGGATATTATCAATGGACTTTATTGTTTTGAATGTTTTTTATCGGGGAACATTTTATTTTGAGCTTGGATACAGTAATTGGTTCCACATGGAGACACCAGGTATACACATTCTTATTTTCTAGGGAGAAGGCTATAGGAAGTGCAGTTAACAAACATGATATTTCTATTTGTATCGATGACATTTTATGCAGTTGCCTAACGAAAAGACTTTGCTTTTCTCCAAAACCATTTTTACTGTGATTTTCAAGGTCCATTGCGTACGAATTGCACATGACTTTGTCCGGATATGACTGGGTGAAACCAGAAATATCCGGTTGTGTTTTGGCTAACTCAAGCCGAAATATTGTGAAAGCCTCTGTGTGTGTGTTTTTTGGATATTATCAATGGACTTTACTGATTTGAATGTTTTTGATCGGGGGGCATTTTATTTTGACTTTGGATACAGTAATGGGTTCCACATGGAGACACCAGCTCTACACATTCATATTTTCCATGGAGAAAGCTAGAGGAACTGCTGCAAACAAACATGATATTTCTGTTTGCATAGATGACATTATATGCACTTACCTAACGAAAAGAGTTTGTTTTTCGCCAAAACCATTTGTACTGTGATTTTCTCTTTCCATTGCATACGAATTCCACACCACTTTTTCCGGATATAACTGGATGGAAACGGAAATATCCGCTTTTGTTTTGGCTAATTAAATCCCAGATATTGCTACAGCCTTTGTGTTTGTGTTATCTGGATATTATCAATGGACTTCATTTTTTTGAATGTTTTTTATCGGGGAACATTTTATTTTGACCTTGGATACAGTAATTGGTTCCACATGGAGACACCAGCTCTACATATTCGTATTTTCTAGGTAGAAAGCTATTGGACTGCGGAAAACAAATATGATATTTCTGTTTTTATAGATGACATTTTATGCACTTGCCTAATGAAAAGACTGCTTTTCTCCAAAAGCATTTTTACTGTGATTTTCTCAGTCCATGGCATACGAATTCCATACCAGTTTTTCCGGATATGACTGGATGAAACCAGAAACATCCGGTTGTGTTTTGGCTAACTCAATCCGAAATATTGTGAAAACCTCTGTGTTTGTGTTTTCTGGATATTATCGATGGACTTTATTGTTTTGAATGTTTTAATCAGGGAATATTTTATTTTGAACTTGCAAAAACTAATTGGTTCATCATGGAGACACCAGCTCTACACATTCGTTATTTTTTATGGAGAAAGCTAGAGGAACTGCGGCAAACAAATGTGATATTTCTGTTTGTATCGATGACATTTTTTGCACTTGCATAACGAAAAGACTTTGCTAATCACCAAAACCACTTTTACTGTGATATTCTCGGTCCATTGCATACGAATTCCACACCACTTTGTCCGGATATGACTGGATGAAACCGGAAATATCCGGTTGTGTTTCGGCTAACTCAATACGAAATATTGCTACAGCCTCTGTGTTTGTGTATTTCTGATATTATCCACAGACTTTATTTTTTTGAATGTTTTTTATCAGGGAAAATTTAATTTTGTGCTTCGAAACACTAATTGGTTCATCCTGGGAACACCAGCTCTACACATTCGTATTTTCTAGGGAGAAAGCTAGAGGAACTGCGGCAAAGAAACATGATATTTCTCTTTGTATAGATGACATTATATGCACTTGCCTAACGAAAAGACTTTGCTTTTCTCCAAAACCATTTGTACTGTGATTTTCTCAGCCCATTGCATACGAATTCCACACCAGTCCGTCTGGATATGACTGGATGAAATCAGAAATATCCCGTTGTATTTTGGGTAACTGAATCCGAAATATTGTGAAAGCCTCTGTATTTGTGTTTTCTGGATATTATCAATGGACTTCATTGTTTTGAATGTTTTTATTAGGGAACATTTCATTTTGTACCGTTGAAACACTAATTGGTTCATAATTGGGACACAAGCTCTACACATTCGTATTTTCTAGGGAGAAAGCTAGAGGAACTGCGACAAAAAAACATGACATTTCTGTTTGTATAGATGACATTTTATGCACTTGCCTAACGAAAAGACTTTGCTTTTCTCCAAAACAATTTTTACTGTGATTTTCTCGGTCCATTGCAGACGAATTCCACACCAGTTTACTAGATATGACTGGGTAAAACCGGAAATATCCACTTTTGTTTTGGCAAACTCAATCCCAGATATTGCTACAGCCTCTGTTTTATTGTTTTCTGGATATTATCAATGGACTTTATTGTTTTGAATGTTTTTTATCGGGGAACATTTTATTTTGAGGTTAGATACAGTAATTGGTTCCACATGGAGACACCAGCTCTATATATTCGTATTTTCTAAGTAGAAAGCTAGAGGAACTGCGGCAAACAAACATGATATGTCTGTTTGTATAGATGACATTTTATGCACTTACCTAACGAAAAGACTTTGCTTTTCTCCAAAACCATTTGTACTGTGATTTTCTCGTTCCATTGCATACGAATAACACTTTAGTTTGTCCGGATAAGACTGCATGAAACGGTAAATATAGGGTTCTCTTTTGGCTAACTCAATCCCAGATATTGCTACAGCCTCTGTGTGTGTATTCCTGATATTATCCACAGACTTTATTGTTTTGAATGTTTTTTATCAGGGAACATTTCATTTTGTACCATTGAAACACTAATTGGTTCATAATGGGGACACCAGTTCTACACATTCATATTTTCTAGGGAGAAAGCTAGAGGAACTGCGGCAAACAAACATGATATTTCTGTTTGTCTAGATGAAATTTTATGCACTTGCCTAACGAAAGCCTTTGCTTTCCTCCAAAACCATTTGTACTGTGGTTTTCTCGGTCCATTGCATACGAATTCCACACCACTTTTTCCGGATATGACTGGATGAAACCAGAAATATCTGGTTGTGTTCTGGATAACTCAGTCACAGATATTGCTACAGGCTCTGTGTTTGTCTATTCCTGATATTATCCACAGACTTTATTTTTTTGAATGTTTTTTATCAGGGAACATTTAATTTTTAGGGTTGAAACACTAATTGTTTCCACATGGAGACACAAGCTCTACACATTCGTATTTTCTAGGAAGCAATCTAGAGGAACTGCAGCAAACAAACATGATATTTTTGTTTGTCTAGATGACATTTTATGCACTTGCCTAACAAAAAGACTTTGCTTTCTGCAAAATCATTTGCACTGTGATTTTCTCGGTCCATTGCATACGACTTCCACACCACTTTCTCCGGATATGACTGGATGAAACCAGAATTATCTGGTTGAGTTTTTGCTAACTCAATCCCAGATATTGCTACAGCCACTGTGTTTGTGTATTCCTGATATTATCCACGGACTTTATTGTTGTAAATGTTTTTTTATCAGGGAACATTTAATTTTGTGCTTGGAAACTCTAATTGGTTCCACATGGAGACACCAGCTCTACATGTTTTTATTTTCTAGGGAGAAAGCTAGAGGAACTGCAGCAAACAAACATGATATTTCTGTTTGTATAGATGACGTCTAGAGGAACTGCGGCAAACAAACATGATATTTCTGTTTGTATCGATGATATTTTATGCACTTGCCTAATGAAAAGACTTTGCTTTTTTGCACAACCATTTTTAATGTGATTTGATCGGTCCATTGCATATGAATTCCACACCACTTTGTCTGGATATGAATGGTTGAAACTGCAAATATCCGTTTTTTTTTCCTAACTCAATCCCAGATATTGCTACAGCCTCTGTGTTTGTGTATTCCTGATATTATCAATGGACTTTATTGTCTTGAATGTTTTTTATCAGGGAACATTTAATTTTTAGGGTTGAAACACTAATTGTTTCCACGCGGAGACACAAGCTCTACACATTCGTATTTTCTAGGAATCAAGCTAGAGGAACTACAGCAAACAAACATGATATTTTTGTTTGTCTAGATGACATTTTATGCACTTGCCTAACGAAAAGACTTTGCTTTTCTCCAAAACCATTTGTACTGTGATTTTCTCGGTCCATTGCATTCGAATTCCACACCAATTTGTCCGGATATGACTGGATGAAACCAGAAATATCTGGTTGTGTTTTGGCTAACTGAATCCGAATTATTGTGAAAGACTCTGTGCTTTTATTTTCTGGATATTAACTATGGACTTTATTATTTTGAATGTTTTTTATTAGGGAACATTTAATTTTGTGCTGCGAAACACTAATTGTTTCCACATGGAGACACCAGCTCTACACATTCGTATTTTCCATGGAGAAAGCTAGAGGAACTGTGGCAAACAAACATGATATTTCTAATTGTATAGATGATATTTTATGCACTTGCCTAAGGAAAAGACTTTGCTTTTCTCCAAAACCATTTTTACTGTGATTTTCTCGGTCCATTGCATACGAATTACACACCAGTTTGTCCAGATATGACTGGATGAAATCAGAAATATCTGGTTTTGTTTTGGCTAATTCAATCCCAGATATTGCTACAGCCTCTGTGTTTGTGTATTCCTGATATTATCGACAACTTTATTGTTTTGAATGCTTTTTATCTGCGAACATTTAATTTTGTACCATAGAAACTCTAATTGGTTCACAATGGGAACACCAACTCTACCCATTAGTATTTTCTGGGGAGAAAGCTAGAGGAACTGCGGCAAACAAACATGATATTTCTGTTTGTATAGATGACATTATATGCACTTACCTAACGAAAAGACTTTGTTTTTCACCAAAACCATTTGTACTGTAATTTTCTCGGTCCATTGCATACGAATTCCACACAAGTTTGTCCGGATATGACTGCATGAAACGGTAAATATACGGTTCTGTTTTGGCTAGTTCAATCCCAGATATTGCTACAGACTCTGTGTTTGTGTTTTTTTTGGATATTATCGATGGACTATATTGTTTTGAATGTTTTTTATCGGGGAACATTTTATTTTGACCTTGGATACAGCAATTGGTTCCACATGGAGACACCAACTCTACATATTCGTAATTTCTAGGTAGAAAGCTATTGGAACTGCGGAAAACAAATATGATATTTCTGTTTGCATAGATGACATTTTATGCACTTGCCTAATGAAAAGACTTTGCTTTTCTCCAAAACCAGTTGTACTGTGATTTTCTCGGTCCATTGCATACGAATTCCAGACCAGTTTGTCCGGATATGACTGGATGAAACCAGAAATATCCGGTTGTGTTTTGGCTAACTCAATCCGAAATATTGTGAATGCCTCTGTGTTTGTGTTTGCTGGATATTATCGATGGACTTTATTGTTTTGAATGTTTTATCAGGGAACATTTAAATTTGTGCTTGGAAACACTAATTGGTTCCACATGGAGACACCAGCTCTACACATTTGTATTTTCTAGGGAGAAAGATAGAGGAACTGTGGAAAACAAACGTGATATTTCTGTTTGTATCGATGATATTTTATGCACTTGCCTAACGAAAAGACTTTGCTTTTCTCCAAAACAATTTCCTCTGATTTTCTCAGCCCATTGCATACGAATTCCACACCACTTTGTCCAGATATGACTGGATGAAACTGGGAATATCCGGTTGTGTTTTGGCTAACTCAATCCCAGATATTGCTACAGCCTCTGTGTTTGTTTTTTCTTGATATTATCGATGAACCTTATTTTTTTGAATATTTTTTATCGGGGAACATTTTCTTTTGAGCTTGGATACAGTAATTGGTTCCACATGGAGACACCAGCTCTACATATTCGTATTTTCTAGGGAGAAAGCTAGAGGAACTGGGACAAATGAACATGATATCTCTGTTTGTATAGATGACATTTTATGCACTTACCTAACGAAAAGACATTGCTTTTCTCCAAAACCATTTTTACTGTGATTTTCTCGGTCCATTGCATCCAAATTCCAAAAGACTTTTACGGGATATGACTGGATGAAAGCAGAAATATCCGGTTGTGTTTTGGCTAACTCAATCCGAAATATTGTGAAAAACTCTGTGTTTGTGTTTTCAGGATATTATCGATGGACTTTATTGTTTTGAATGTTTTTATCTGGAAACATTTAATTTTGTAACCTTGAAACACTAATTGGTTCATCATGGGAACACCAGCTCTACACATTCGTATTTTCTAGGGAGGAAGCTAGAGGAACTGCGGCAAACAAAGACAATATTTTCGTTTGTATCAATGACATTTTCTGCACTTGCCTAACGAAAAGACTTTGCTCTTCTCCAAAACCATTTTTACTGTGATTTTCTCGATCCATTGCATACGAATTCAACACCAGTTTGTCTGGATATGACTGGATGAAAGCGGAAATATCCGGTATTGTTTTGACCAACTGAATCCCTGATATTGCTACAGCCTCTGTGTTTGTATTTTCTGGATATTATCAACAGACTATATTGTTTTGAATGTTTTTTATCAGGGAACATTTAACTTTGTTCTTGGAAACAGTAATTGTTTCCACATGGAGACACGAGCTGAACATATTCATATTTTCTAGGGAGAAGCTAAAGGAACTACTGCAAACAAACATAGTATTTCTGTTTGTATAGACTTTTTCCAGATATGACTGGATGAAACCGGAAATATCCGGTATTGTTTTGGCTAACACAATCACAGATATTGCTACAGCCTCTTTGTTTGTGAATTCCTGATAGTATCCATGGACTTTATTGTTTTGAATGTTTTTTTTTATCAGGGAAGATTTAATTTTGTGCTTGGAAACACTAGTTGGTTCCACATGGAGACACCAGCTCTACACATTCGTATTTTCTACGGAGAAAGCTACAGGAAATGCGACAAACAAACATGATATTTCTGTTTGTATAGATGACATTTTATGCCCTTTCCTAATGAAAACAATTTGCTTTTCTTAAAAATCATTTTTACTGTGATTTTCTCGGTCCATTGCATACAAATTCCACACCAGTTTGTCCGGATTTGACTGGATGAATCCTGAAATATTCCGTTCAGTTTTGGCTTACTCAATCCCAGATATTGCTACAGCTTCTGTGTTTGTGTATACCTGATATTATACATGTACTTCATTGTTTTCAATGTTTTTTATTAGGGAACATTTTATTTTGATCTTGGAAATACTAATTGATTTCATTAGAGACACCAGCTCTACACATTCGTATTTTCTAGGGAGAAAGCTACAGGAACTGCGACAAACATGATATTTCTGTTTGTATAGATGACATTTTATGCACTTGCCTAACAAAAAGACTTTGTTATTCTCCAAAATCATTTGTACTGTGATTTTCTCAGTCCATTGCATACGATTTCCACACCACTTTTTCCAGATATGACTGGATGAAACCTGAAATATCCGGTTGTGTTTTGGCTAACTCAATCCGAAATATTGTGAAAGCCACTGTGTTTGTGTTTTCTGGATATTATCGATGGACTTTTTTGTTTTGAATGTTTTTATCAGGGAAGATTTTATTTTGTTTCGTAGAAACACTAATTGGTTCCACATGGAGACACCAGCTCTACACATTCGTATTTCCTAGGGAGAAAGCTAGAAGAAATGCGGCAAACAAACATGATATTTCTGTTTGTATAGATGACATTTTATGCACTTGCCTAAAGAAAATACTTTGCTTTTCTCCAAAACCATTTGTACTGTGAATATCTCAGTCCATTGCATACGAATTCCACACCAGTTTGTCCGGATATGACTGGATGAAACTGGAAATATCTGGTTTTGTTTTGGCTGGTTCAATCCGAGATATTGCTACAGCCTCTGTGTTTGTGTATTCCTGATATTATCCATGGACTTTATGGTTTTGAATATTTTTTTTTATCAGGGAACATTTAATTTTGAGCTTGGAATCCCTATTTAGTTCCACATGGAGACACAAGCTCTAAACATTCATATTTTCTAGGGGGACAGCTAGAGGAACTGCGGCAAACAAACATGATATTTCTGTTTGTATAGATGACATTTTATGCACTTGCCTAAGGAAAAGACTTTGCTTTTCTCCAAAACAATTTTTAATGTGATTTTCTCGGTACATTGTATACGAATTCCACACCACTTTGTCCAGATATGACTCATGAAACCAGAAATATCTGGTTGTGTTTTGGCTAACTCAATCCGAAATATTGTGAAAGACTCTGTGTTTGTGTTTTCTGGATATTATCGATGGACTTTATTGTTTTGAATATTTTTATGAGGGAACATTTAATTTTGTTGTTGGAATCACTAATTGGTTCCACATGGAGACACCAGCTCTACACATTCATATTTTCTCCGGATCACTGCTAGAGGAACTGCGGCAAACAAACATGATATTTCTGTTTGTATAGATGACATTTTATGCACTTGCCTAACGAAAAGACTTTGCTTTTCTCCAAAACCATTTTTCTGTGATTTTCTCAGTACACTTCATATGAATTCCACACAGTTTGTCTTGATATGACAGGATGAAACCGGAAATATCCGGTTTTGTTTTGGCTAACTCAATCACAGATATTCCTACAGCCTCTGTGTTTGTGTATTCCTGATATTATCCACGGACTTTACTGTTTTGAATGCTTTTCATCAGGGAACATTTAATTTTGTACCGTTGAAACACTAATGGGTTCATCATAGGGACACCAGCTCTACACATTCGTAATTCTAGCGAGAAAGCTAGAGGAACTGCGGCAAACAAACATGATATTTCTGTTTGTATCAATGACATTTTATGCATTGCCTAAAGAAAAGAGTTTGCTTTTCTCCACAACCATTTTTACTATGATTTGCTCGGTCCATTGCATACGAATTCCACACCAGTTTGTGTGGATATAACTGGAAGAAACCGGAAATATCCGGTTGTGTTTTGGTTAACCCAATCCCAGATATTGCTACAGCCTCTGTGTTTGTGTATTCCTGATATTATCCACGAACTTTATTGTTTTAAATGTTTTTTTATTAGGAACATTTAATTTTGTTCTTGTAATCACTAATTGGTTCCACATGGAGACACCACCTCTACACATTCGTATTTTCTAGGGAGAAAACTAGAGGAACTGCGGCAAACGAACATGATATTTCTGTTTGTATACATGACATTTTATGCACTTTCCTAACGAAAAGACTTTGCTTTTCTCCAAAACCATTTGTACTGTGATTTTCTCAGTCCATTGCATACGAATTCCACACCACTTTGTCCAGATATGACTGGATGAAACAAGAAATATCCGGTTGTGTTTTGGCTAACTCAATCCGAAATATTGTGAAAGACTCTGTGTTTGTGTTCTCTGGATATTACCGATGGACTTTACTTTTTTGAATGTTTTTTTTCAGGGAACATTTCATTTTGTACCGTAGAAACACTAATTGGTTCATCATGGGGACACCAGCTCTACACATTCGTATTTTCTAGGGAGACTGCTAGAGGAACTGTGGCAAACACACATGATATTTCTGTTTGTATAGATGGCATTTTATGGACATGTCTAACGAAAAGACTTTCCTTTTCTCCAATAACATTTTTCTGTGATTTCTCGGTACACTTCATACTAATTCCACACCACTTTTTCCGGATATGACTGGATGAAACCGGAAATATCCAGTTTTGTTTTGGCTAACTGAATCTGAGATATAGCTACAGCCTCTGTGTTTGTGTATTCCTGATATTATCCACTGAATTATTGTTTTAAATGCTTTTTATCGGGGAACATTTTATTTTGATCTTTGAAACACTAATTGGTTCCACATGGAGACACCAGCTCTACACATTCCTATTTTCTAGGGAAAAAGCTAGAGGAACTGCGACATACCAACATGATATTTCTGTTTGTATAGATGACATTTTATGCATTGCCTAACGAAAAAACTGCTTTTCTCCAAAACCATTTTTACTGTGATTTTCTCGTTCCATTGCATACGAACTCCACACCACTTTGACCCGATAATACTGGATGAAAACAAAAATATCCCTTTGTGTTTTTGCTAACTCAATCTGAAATATTGTGAAAGCCTCTGTGTTCGTGTTTTCTGGATATTATCGATGGACTTTATTGTTTTGAATATTTTTATCAGGGAATATTTAATTTGTACCTTTGAAACATTAATTGTTTCATCATGGGAACACCAGCTCTACACATTCGTATTTTCTAGTTAGACTGCTAGAAAAACTGGGGAAAACAAACATAATATTTCTGTTTGTATAGATGACATTTTATGTACTTGCCTAACGAAAAGACTTTGCTTTTCTGCAAAACCATTTTTACTGTGATTTTCTCGGTCCATTGCATACGAATTCCAAACGACTTTTTCCGGATATGACTGGATGAAACCAGAAATATCCGGTTGTGTTTTGGCTGACTCAATCCAAAATATTTTGAAACCCTCTGTGTTTGGGTTTTCTGGATATTATCGATGAACTTTATTGTTTTGAATATTTTTATCATGGAACATTTAATTTTCTACCTTAGAAACACTAATTGGTTCGTCATGGGGACACCAGCTCCACACATTCGTATTTTCTAGGGAGAAAGCTAAAGGAAGTGCGACAAACAAACATGATATTTCTGTTTGTCTAGATGACATTTAATGCACTTGCCTAACGAAAAGACTTTTCATTTCTCCAAAACCATTTTTACTGTGCTTTTCTCGGTCCATTGCATACGAATTCCACACCAGTTTTTCCGGATTGACTGGATGAAACAGGAAATATCCGGTTTTGTTTTGGCTATCTCAATCCCAGATATTGCTACAGCCTCTGTGTTTGTGTATTCCTGATCTTATCCACGCACTTTATTGTTTTGAATGTTTTTTATCGAGGAATATTTTATGTTGAGCTTGGATACAGTTATTGGACCACATGGAGACACCAGCTCTACACATTCGTATTTTCTAGGCAGAAAGCTAGAGGAACTGTGGCAAACCAACACGACATTTCAATTTGTATAGATGACATTTTATGCACTTGCCTAACGAAAAGACTTTGCTCTTATCCAAAACCATATTCACTGTGATTTTCTCCGTCCACTGCATATGAATTCCATGCCACTTTGTCCTGATATGACTGGATGAAACCAGAAATATCCGTTTTTGTTATGGCTAACTCAATGCGAAATATTGTGAGTCTTTGTGTTTGTGTTTTCTGGATATTATCGATGGACTTTATTGTTTTGAATGTTTTTATCAGGGAATATTTATTTTTGTACCTTCGAAACGCTAATTGCTTCATCATGGGGACACCAGCTCTACACATTTGTATTTTCTAGGGAGTAAGCTAGAGGAAATGTGGCAAACAAACATGATATTTCTGATGTATCGATGACATTTTATGCACTTGCCTAATGAAAAGACCATTTTTACTCTGATTTTTTCGGTCCATTGCATACGAATTCCACAACAGTTTGTCCGGATATGACTGGATGAAACCAGAAATATCCGGTTGTGTTTTGGCTAACTCAATCCCAGATATTGCTACAGCCTCTGTGTTTGTCTATTCCTGATATTTTCCACGGAGCATATTGTTTTGAATTTTATTTATCGGGGAACATTTTATTTTGAGTTTGGATACAGTACTTGGTTCCACATACAGACACCATCTGAACATATTCGTATTTTCTATAGAGAAAGCTAGAGGAAATGCGGTAAACAAACAAGATATTTATTTTTGTATCGATGACATTTCATGCATTGCCTAACGAAAAGACTTTGCTTTTCTCCAAAACCATTTGTGCTTTGATTTTCTCAGTCCATTGCATACGAATTCCAAACCAGTTTGTCCAAATATGACAGGATGAAACCAAAAATATCCGGTTTTGTTTTGGCTAACTCAATCCCAGATATTGCTACAGCCTCTGTGTTTCTGGTTTTCGGACATTATCAACGGAATTTATTGTTTTGAATGTTTTTTTATCGGGGAACATTTAATTTTGAACTTAGATACAATAATTGGTTCCACATGGAGACCCCAGCTCTATATATTTGTATTTTCTAGGGAGAAAGCTAGAGGAACTGCGGCAAACAAACATCATATTTCTGTTTGTAGAGATGACATTTTATGCACTTGCCTAACGAAAAGACTTTGCTTTTTTCCAACCCATTTTTACTGTGATTTTCTCGGTCCATTGCATACGAATTCCACACCACTTTGTCCGGATATGAATGGATGAAACAAGAAATATCCGGTTTTGTTTTGGCTAACTCAATCCCAGATATTGCTACAGCCTCTGTGTTTGTATATTCCTGATATTATCCATGGACTTTATTGTTTTGAATGTTTTTTATCAGGGAACATTTAATTTTGTGCTTGCAAACTGTAATTGGTTCCACATGGAGACAACAGCTCCACATATTTGTATTTTCTAGGGAGAAATCTAGAGAAACTGCGGCAAACAATCATGATGTTCAGTTGATATCAATGATATTTTATCTACTTGCCTAAAGAAAAGACTTTGCTTTTCTCCAAAACCATTTTTACTGTGATTTTCTCATTCCATTGCATACGAATTCCACACCACTTTGTCCGGATATGACTCAGTGAAACCGGAAATATCCAGTTTTGTTTTCACTTACTCAATCCCAGATAGTGCTACAGCCTCTGTGTTTCTGCATTCCTGACATTATCCACAGATTTTATTGTTTTGAATGTTCTTTATCAGGGAACATTTAATTTTGTGATGTGAAACACTAATTCTTTCCACATGGAGACACCAGCTCTACACATTCGTATTTTCTACGGAGAAAGCTAAAAGAACTGCGACAAACAAACATGATATTTCTGTTTGTATAGATGACATTTTATGCACTTGCCTAATGAAAAGACTTTGCTTTCCTCCAAAATCATTTTTACTCTGATTTTCTCGGTCCATTGCATACGAATTCCAAAACACTTTGTCTGGATATGACTGGCTGAAACCAGAAATATCCGATTGTGTTTTGTCTAACTCAATGCGAAATACTGTGAAAGACTGTGTGTTTGTGTTTTCTGGATATTATCGATGAACTTTATTGTTTTGAATGTTTTTATCAGGGAACATTTAATTTTGTACCATAGAAACACTAATTGGTTCATCATGGGGACACCAGCTCTACACATTCGTATTTTCTAGGGAGAAAGCTAAAAGAACTACGACAAACAAACATGATATTTCTGTTTGTATAGATGACATTTTATGCACTTGCCTAACGAAAAGACTTTACTTTTCTCTAACCCATTTGTACTGTGATTTTCTCGGTCCATTGCATACAAATTCCACACCAGTTTGTACGGATATGACTGGATGAAACCGGAAATATCTGGTTTTATTTTGGCCAACTCAATCCGAAATATTGCTACAGACTCTGTGTTTGTTTATTCCTGATATTATCCACGGACTTTATTTTTTTGAATTTTTTTTTCAGGGAACATTTAATTTTGTGCTTCGAAACACTAATTGGTCCACATGGAGACACCAGCTCTACACATTCGAATTTTCTAGGGAGAAAGCTAGAGGAACTGCGGCAAAGAAACGTGAGATTTCTGTTTGTATCGATGACATTTTATGAACTTGCCTAACGAAAAGACTTTGCTTTTCTCCAAAACCATTGTTACTGTGATTTTCTCGGTCCATTGCATACGAATTCCACACCACTTTGTCCGGATATGACTGGATGAAACCAGAAATATCCGGTTTTGTTTTGGCTAACTCAATCCCAGATATTGCTACAACCTCTGTGTTTTTGTATTCCTGATATTATACATGGAATTTATTGTTTTTGATGTTTTTATCAGGGAACATTTAATTTTGTGCTTGGAAACACTAATTGGTTGCACATGGAGACACCCCTCTACATATTTGTATATTCTAGGGAAAATGCTAGAGGAACTGCGACAAACAAGCATGATATTTCTGTTTGTATAGATGACATTTTATCTACTTGCCTAATGGATAGACTTTGATTTTGTTCAAAACCATTTTTACTGTGATTTTTTCGGTGCATTACAAACAAATTCCATACCACTTTTTCTGGATATGACTGGATGAAACCAGAAATGTCCGGTGGTGTTTTAGCTAATTCAATCTGAAATATTGTAAAAGCCTCTGGGTTTTTGTTTCTGGATATTATCGATGGAATTTATTGTTTTGTATTTTTTTACCAGGGAACATTTAATTTTGTACCTTAGAAACACTAATTGGTCCACATGGAGACACCAGCTCTCCACATTCGTATTTTCTAGGGAGAAAGCTAGAGGAACTGCGGCAAACAAACATGATATTTCTGTTTGTATAGATGACATTTTATGCACTAGCTTAACGAAAAGACTTTGCTTTTCTCCAAAACCATTTTTACTCTGATTTTATAGGTCCATTGCATCCGAATTCCAAACGATTTTTCAGCATATAACTGGATGAAACCGGAAATATCCGTTTTTGTTTTGCCTAATTCAATGCGAAATATGGTAAATTTTCCGTGTTTGTGTTTTCTGGATATTATCTACGTACTTTATTTCTTTGAATGTTTTTTATCAGGGAATATTTTATTTTCAGCTTGGATAAAGTGATTCGTTCCACATGGAGACACCAGGTGAACATATGCGTATTTTCTAGGGAGAAACCTAGAGGAACTGCGGCAAACAAACATGATATTTCTGTTTGTATAGATGACTTTTTACGCACTTGCCTAACGAAAATACTTGCTTTTCTCCAAAACCATTTGTACTGTGATTTTCTCAGTCCATTGCATATGAATTCCACACCAGTTTGTCTGGATATCACTGGATGAAACCGGAAATATCTCGGTTTTTTTTTTTGGCTAACTCAATCCGAGATATTGCTACAGCCTCTGTGTTTGTATATTCCTGATATTATCCACGGACATTATTGTTTTGAATGTTTTTTTTCAGGGAACATTTAATTTTGTACCTCTGAAAGACTAATTGGTTCATCATGGGGACACCAGCTCTACACATTCGTATTTTCTAGGGAGAAAGCTAGAGGAACTGCGGCAAACAAACATGATATTTCTGTTTGTTTAGATGACATTGTATGCACTTGCCTAACGAAAAGACTTTGCTTTTCTCCAACCCATTTGTACTGTGATTTTCTTGGTCCATTGCATACGAATTCCACACCACTTTGTCCGGATATCACTGGATGAATCCGGAAATATCTTTTTTTGTTTTTACTAACTCAATCCCAGATATTGGTACAGCCTCTGTGTTTCTTTATTCCTGATATTATCCACGGACTTTATTGTTTTGAATGTTTTTTATCAGGGAACATTTAATGTTTTGCTTGCAAACTCTAATTGGTTCCACATGGAGACACCAGCTCCACATATTTGTATTTTCTAGGGAAAAATCTAGAGGAACTGCGGCAAACAAACATGATATTTCAGTTTCTATCGATGATATTTTATCCACTTGCCTAATGAAAAGACTTTGCTTTTCTCCAAAACCATTTTTATTGTGATTTTCTCAGTCCATTGCATACGAATTCCTTACTACTTTATCCGGATACGACTGGGTGAAACCGGAAATATCCAGTTGTGTTTTGGCTAACTCAAGCCCAGATATTGCTACAACTTCTGTGTTTGTGTATTCTGGATATTATCGATGGACTTTATTGTTTTGAATGTTTTTATGAGGGAACATTTTATTTTGTACCGTTGAAAAACTAATTGATTCATCATGGGGACACCAGCTCTACACATTTGTATTTTCTAGGGAGAAAGCTAAACGAACTGCGACAAATAAACATGATATTTCTGTTTGTATCGATGATATTTTATGCACTAGCCTAACGAAAAGACTTTGCTTTTCTCCAAAACCATTTTTACTCTGACTTTCTCGGTCCATTGCATATGAATTCCACACCACTTTGTCCTGATATGACTGGATGAAAGCAGAAATATCCTGTTGTGTTCTGGATAACTCAAACCGAAATATTGTGAAAGCCTCTGTGTTTGTTTTTTCTGGATATTATCGATGGACTTTATTATTTTGAATGTTTTTTATTGGGGAACATTTTATTTCGAGCTTGGATACCGTAATTGGTACCACATGGAGACACCAGCTCTACGTATTCGTATTTTCTAAGGAGAAAGCTAGAAGAACTGCGGCAAACAAACATGATATTTCTATTTGTATTGATGACATTTTATGCACTTTCCTAACGAAAAGACCTTGATGTTCTACAAAACCATTTTTACTGTGATTTTCTCGGTGCATTGCATACGAATTCCACACCAGTTTTTCCGGATATGAGTGGATAAAACTGGAAATATACGCTTTTGTATTGGCTACTTAAATCCCATTTTGCTACAGTCTCTGTGTTTGTGTATTCCTGATATTATCCACGGACTTTATTTTTTTGAATGTTTTTTTTTCAGGGAACATTGAATTTTGTACTTGGAAACACTAATTGGTCCACATGGAGACACCAGCTCTACACATTCGAATTTTCTAGGGAGAAAGCTAGAGGAACTGCGGCAAACAAACATGATATTTCTGTTTCTATAGATGACATTTTATGCACTTGCCTAACGAAAATACTTGCTTTTCTCCACAACCATTTTTACTGTGATTTTCTCATTCCATTACATCCGAATTCCAAACGACTTTTTCAGGATATAACTGAATGAAACCGGAAATATCCGTTTGTGTTTTGGCTAATTCAATGCGAAATATGGTGAAAGTTTCCGTGTATGTGTTTTCTGGATATTATCAACGTACTTTATTTCTTTAAATGTTTTTTATCAGGGAAAATTTTATTTTGAGCTTGGATACAGTAAGTGGTTCCACATGGAGACACCAGCTGAATATATTCGTATTTTCTAGGGAGAAAGCAAGAGGAACTGCGGCACACAAACATGATATTTCTGTTTCGATCGATGATATTTTATCTACTTCCCTAACGAAAAGACTTTGCTTTTCTCCAAAACCTTTTTTACTCTGATTTTCTCGGTACATTGCATACGAATTCCACACCACTTTGTCAAGATAGTACAGGATGAAAACAGAAATATACGTTTGTGTTTTGGCTGACTCAATCTGAAATATTGTGAAAGCCTCTGTGTTTGTGTTTTCTGGATATTATCGATGGACTTTATTGTTTTGAATGTTTTTATTAGGGAACATTTAATTTTGTACCTTAGAAACACTAATTGGTTCATCATGGGGACACCAGCTCTACACATTCGTATTTTCTAAGGAGAAAGCTACAGGAATTGCGGCAAACAAACATGATATTTATGTTTGTATCGTTGACATTTGATGCACTTGCCAAATGAAAAGACTTTGCTTTTCTCCAAAACCATTTGTACTGTGATTTTCTCGGTCCATTGCATACGAATTCCACACCAGTTTGTCCGGATATGACTGGATGAAATCGGAAATATCCGGTTGTGTTTTGGCTAACTCAATCCCAGATATTGTTACTGCCTCTGCGTTTGTGTAGTCCTGATAATATCCACAGATTTTATTTTATTGAATTTTTTTTTTATCAGGGAACATTTAATTTTATTCTTGGAAACACTAATTGGTTCCACATGGAGACACCAGCTCTACATATTCGTATTTTCTAGGTAGAAAGCTAGAGGAACTGCGGCAAACAAACATGATATTTCTGTTTGTATCGATGACATTTGATGCACTTTCAAAACGAAAAGACTTTGCTTTTCTCCAAAAGCATTTTTCTCTGATTTATCGGTCCATTGCATATGAATTCAACACCAGTTTGTCCGGATATGACTGGATGAAACCAGAAATCTCCGGTTGTGTTTTGGCTAACTCAATCCCATATATTGCTACAGCCTCTGTGTTTCTGGTTTTCGGACATTATCAACGGAATTTATTGTTTTGAATGTTTTTTTATCGGGGAACATTTAATTTTGAACTTAGATACAATAATTGGTTCCACATGGAGACCCCCGCTCTATATATTTGTATTTTCTAGGGAGAAAGCTAGAGGAACTGCGGCAAACAAACATCATATTTCTGTTTGTATAGATGACATTTTATGCACTTGCCTAACGAAAAGACTTTGCTTTTCTCCAAAACCATTTTTACTGTGATTTTCTCGGTCCATTGCATACAAATTCCACACCAGTTTGCCCGGATATGAATGGATGAAACAAGAAATATCCGGTTGTGTTTTGGCTAACTCAATCCCAGATATTGCTACAGCCTCTGTGTTTGTATATTCCTGATATTATCCATGGACTTTATTGTTTTGAATGTTTTTTATCAGGGAACATTTAATTTTGTGCTTGCAAACTGTAATTGGTTCCACATGGAGACACCAGCTCTACACATTCGTATTTTCCAAGGAGAAAGCTAGAGGAACTGCGGCAAACAAACATGATATTTCTGTTTCTATATATGACATTTTATGCACTTGCCTAACAAAAAGACTTTGCTTTTCTCCAACCCATTTTAACTGTGATTTTCTTGGTCCATTGCATCCGAATTCCACACCAGTTTAACGGATATGAGTGGATGAAACCAGAAATATCCGGTTGTGTTTTGGCTAACTCAATCCAAAATATTGCAACAGTCTCTGTGTTTGTGTTGTTTTCAGGATATTATCAATGGACATTATTTTTTTGAATGTTTTTAGCAGGGGACATTTAATTGTGTACCTTAGAAACACTAATTGGTTCCACATGGAGACACCAGCTCTACACATTCGTATTTTCTATGGAGAAAGCTAGAGGAAGTGCAGCAAACAAACATGATATTTCTGTTTGTATCGATGACATTTTATGCACTTGCCTAACGAAAAGACTGCTTTTCTCCAAATCCATTTGTACTGTGATTTTCTCGGTCCTTTGCATACGAATTCCACAGCAGTTTGTCCGGATATGACTGGATGAATCTGAAATATCCGGTTCTGTTTTGGCTAACTCAATCCGAAATACTGTGAAAGCCTCTATGTTTGTGTATTCTGGATATTATCCACGGACTTTATTTTTTTGAATGTTTTTATCAGGGAACATTTAATTTTGTACCGTAGAAACACTAATTCGTTAATCGTGGTGACACCAGCTCTACACATTTGTATTTTCTTGGGAGAAAGCTAGAGGAACTGCGGCAAACAAAAATGATATTTCTGTTTGTATAGATGACATTTTATGCACTTGCCTAACGAAAAGACTTTTCTTTTCTCCAAAACCATTTTTACTCTGATTTTCTCGGTCCATTGCATACGAATTCCACACCAGTTTGTCCGGATATGACTGGATGAAACAGGAAATATATCCGGTTTTGTTTTGGCTAACTCAATCCCAGATATTGCTACAGCCTCTGTGTGTGTATTCTTGATATTATCCACGGACTTTATTTTTTTGAATGTTTTTTTTCAGGGAACATTTAATTTTGTGCTTGAAAACTGTAACTAGTTCCACATGGAGACACCAGCTCTACAAATTCGTATTTTCTAGGGAGAAAGCTAGAGGAACTGCGGCAAACAAACATGACATTTTTGTTTGTATAGATGACATTTTATGCACTTGCCTAACGAAAAGACTTTGCTTTTCTCCAAAACCATTTTTACTGTGATTTTTTTGGTTCATTGCATACGAATTCCTCACTACTTTGTCCAGACATGACTGGATGAAAACAGAAATATCGGGTTGTATTTTGGCTAACTCAATCCCAAATATTGCTCCTGCATCTGTGTTTGTTTTTTCTGTATATTATCAACGGACTTTATTGTTTTGAATGTTTTTTTATCGGGGAACATTTTATTTTGAGCTTGGATACAGTAATTGGTTCCACATGGAGACACCAGCTGAACATATTCGAATTTTCTAGGGAGAGAGCTAGAGGAACTGCGGCAAACAAACATGATATTTCTGTTTGTATCTATGAGATTTTATGCACTTGACTAAAGAAAAGACTTTGCTTTTCTCCAAAACCCTTTTTACTGTGAATATTTCGGTCCATTGCATACGAATTCCACACCGGTTTACCTGATATCACTGGATGAAACCGGAAATATCCGGTTTTGTTTTGGCTAATTTAATCCCAGACATTGCTACAACATCTGTGTTTTTGTATTCCTGATATTGTCCATGGACTTTATTGTTTTGAATGTTTTTTTTATCAGGGAACATTTAATTTTGTTCTTGGAATCACTAACTGGTTCCACATGGATACACCAGCTCTACACATTCATATATTCTAGGGAGAAAGCTAGAGGAACTGCGACAAACAAACATGATATTTCTGTTTGTATAGATGACATTTTATGCACTTGCCTAACGAAGAGACTTTGCTTTTCTCCAAAACCATTTTTACTGTGATTTTTTTGGTTCATTGCATACGAATTCCACACTACTTTGTCCGGATATGACTGGATGAAAACAGAAATATCCGGTTTTGTTTTGGCCAACTGAATCCCTGATATTGCTACAGCCTCTGTGTTTGTGTTTTCTGGATATTATCAAAGGACTTTATTGTTTTGAATGTTTTTTTAACAGGGAACATTTAACTTTGTTCTTGGAAACACTAATTGTTTCCACATGGAGACACCAGCTGAATATATTTGTAATTTCTAGTTAGAAAGCTAGAGGAACTACGGCAAACAAACATGGTATTTCTGTTTGTATAGATGACATTTTATGCACTTGCCTAACGAAAAGACTTTGCTTTTCTCCAAAACCATTTTACTGTGATTTTCTTGGTCCATTGCATCTGAATTAAAAACTTTTTCCAGATATGACTGGATGAAAACGGAAATATCCGGTATTGTTTTGACTAACTCAATCACAGATATTGCTACAGCCTCTGTGTTTGTAAATTCCTGATATTATCCACGGACTTTATTGGTTTGAATTTTTTTTATCAGGGAAGATTTAATTTTGTGCTTGGAAACACTAGTTGGTTCCACATGGAGACACCAGCTCTACACATTCCTATTTTCTAGGGAGAAAGCTAGAGTAACTGTGACAAACAAACATGATATTTCTGTTTGTATAGATGACATTTTATGCCCTTTCCTAATGAAAACATTTTGCTTTTCTTCAAAACCATATTACTGTGAATTTCTCAGTTCATTGCATACAAATTCCACACCAGTTTGTCCGGATTTTACTGGATTAAACCGGAAATATTCCATTGAGTTTTGGCTTACTCAATCCCAGATATTGCTACAGCATCTGTGTTTGTGTATTCCTGACATTATCCACGTACTTCATTGTTTTCAATGTTTTTTTTCAGGGAACATTTAATTTTGTGCTTGAAACACTAATTGTTTCCACATGGAGACACCATCTCTACACATCACATTTTCTAGGGAGAAAGCTGTAGGAACTGCGGCAAACAAACATGATATTTCTGTTTGTCTAGATGACATTTTATGCACTGGCCTAACTAAAACACATTGCTATTCTCCCAAATCATTTGTACTGTGATTTTCTCAGTCCATTGCATACGTTTTCCACACCAGTTTCTCCGGATATGACTGGATGAAAATAGAAATATCCGTTTGATTTTTGGCCAACTCAATCCGAAATATTGTGAGAGCCTCTGTGTTTGTGTTTTCTGGATATTATCAATGGACTTTATTGTTTTGAATACTTTTTCAGGGAACATTTAATTTTGTACCGTTGAAACACTAATTGGTTCATCATGGGGACACCAGCTCTACATATTCATCTTTTCTAGGGAGACTGCTAGAGAAACTGCAGCAAACAAACATGATATTTGTTTGTATAGATGACATTTTATGCAGTTGCCTAACGAAAAGACTTTGCTTTTCTCCAAAACCATTTTTACTGTGATTTTCTCGGTCCATTGCGTACGAATTCCACACCAGTTTTCCGGATATGACTGGATGAAACTGGAAATATCCGGTTGTGTTTTGGCTAACTCAAGCCCAGATATTGCTACAGCCTCTTTGTTTGTGTATGCCTGATATTATCCACGGACTTTATTGTTTTGAATGTTTTTTATCAGGGAACATTTAATTTTGTTCTTGGAATCACTAATTGGTTCCACATGGAGACACCAGCTCTACACATTCATATTTTCTAGGTAGAAAGCTAGAGGAACTGCGGCAAACAAACATGATATTTCTGTTTGTATAGATCACATTTTATGCACTTGCCTAACGAAAAGACTTTGCTTTTCTCCAAAACCATTTTACTGTGATTTTTTTGGTTCATTGCATACGAATTCCACACCACTTTGTCCGGATATGACTGGATCTAACCAGAAATATACGGTTGTGTTTTGGCTAACTCAATCGAAATATTGTGAAAGCCTCTGTGTTTGTGTTTTCTGGATATTATCAACGGACTTCATTTTTTTTCTTTTTTTAGCTTTTATTTAATGAATATAAATTTCCAGTGTACAGCTTATGGATTACAGTGGCTTCCCCCTCCCATAACTTCCCTCCGACCCGCAACCCTCCCCTCTTCCGCTCTTCTCTCCTTTCATTTGCATCAAGATTCATTTTCAATTCTCTTTATATACAGAAGATCAATTTAGTATATATGAAGTAAAGATTTCAACAGTTTGCACCCACATAGAAACACAAAGTGAAACATACTGTTTGAGTACTAGTTATAGCATTAAATCACAATGTACAGCACATTAAGGACAGAGATCCCACCTGAGGAGCAAGTGCACAGTGGCTCCTGTTGTTGACCCAACAAATTGACACTCTAGTTTATGGCGCCAGTAACCATCCTAGGCTGTCATCATGAGTTGCCAAGGCTATGGAAGACTTCCAAGTTTACCGACTCTGATCATATTTAGACAAGGTCATAAAAGACAGAGTGAGGATAGTAAACAATGATCCTAAGAGTGGCATTTACCAGGTTTGAACAATTGTACAGCATTAAGTGGGGAAGAGGACCATCAGTACACCCAGGTTGGGAGTAGAGCCACTGGTGGTAGAGTAGAGGTTATGATTACAAAGGAATGAGGCCCAAGTGCACTAGACAGGGCCTAGAACAAAGGACAGAGTCATTATTAGAGGAGCTAAGAAAGGTGCTGTCTAAGCTACAAGTAATTTTTCTGATTGAGAGGCAAATAGACCCTGATAGAAGGGGCTTGATAATAATCTGGTGGGCTTTAGGCCTTGTAAGTTAAGAGGCCCAGACCTATCTATCTCTTCACATGGGGTATATCCTAAGGGAGGTGTGAAGCTCCTAGTGAAAGGCACTCTGTTGACTTTCATTACTTGGCTGGCCTGGGAGGAGCGCTGGCCAGGTAAAGGCAGGGGGCATCTCTAACAAGAAATTGACAGTTCTTTTGCAAAGTTGCTGACCCTACTTGACCAAACCCTCAGCTGCAGTGGTCACTTTGGAAGTTGGGCTGAGTGAAGGGCTTTTCAGCTTAGAGCCAATAAGATCTGTGGCTCTGACCTGGGCATCCTTCGACTCCAGGGCAGGTGCATTTCCAGTGATCCAACTCTTGGCAGAGCTACCAGGGCTCTTCACAAGCTGACTTCTGCTGAAGCCCAGGCTTACCACATTGAAAGCCACTGCAGTGGACTGGCCTGTTGGGTTTCCTTGAGGGCAGATCACTGTACAGATCAGCCATTAATAGGCCTGCCACCCATTGCTTCTGATGCCGAGCTTTCTTTTCCTCCTGGTTTGTGTTAAAGCAGACCAGAGGATGCAAGTCAAGGGAGTGCCCAAGTCCCATCTCTAATCTTCTGCGGCCTGAACTACAAGTCTATAGTCACAGGCATGTTCTGCAGTAGTTTTTCTGAGGTAGACAATGCCCATGAGGAAAATTATATTCTCACTTGAAAACTTTCTTTCCCTTTGGTCTGAAAGGGAGGTTTTTTTCTACTTACTGTATACTTCGCTGATGGCAAAGTGAATCTACTAGGAGATTATTATTTAAGTTCTTATTTTGGCTATGCTATGACAGAAAAATGTTAGCCATCTCTTTTATAAGGTCTAAAGATTACATTGTGCATCCTACAGATTCCTTTATAATAGAATTAGTTTCCTACCTTGAAGAGAATAGAGAAATGAAAGAATAAGTTGGGCTTAGAATAGAGAAATGAGGGAGCAAGTCCTAGATCGCTTACTGACAATAGCAATATTACATGAATACTTAGCAAACCATTTCAACCATTAGATAACAACTTAAGAAAACATTTACCAGAAGGTCCAATGCCTTCTATACATTTTAAGAATCATGTATTTGAAAACACCTCTTAAATATCTAACATGGTGTAGTTTGTTTAGCCAATAAACTTAAGCACAACCATCTAAAATGTTTTTAGTTTCTTTCTACCAACAAGTATAAAACATATGATACAGAGATCCAGGTCACACCAATTAAAATGTATCTTTGATTGATTTTAGCAGCTTAAATTTATGGACAATCGTATCTATAAGCCATTTAAAATAAAACTCTTAATAAAATTTCCCCATGTGGACATACAATATGTACACACATATAACATAGCATAATAGACCAATATAGCAATTTTAATAATAGCTTTTAAAATCTTTAACTCTTTTTCTAGATTGCCAATGGATTTGAATTGCTTTTTGTTTTTAGTAACCTCAGTTTACCATACTTTCTCTCAGTTGGTACTGTTAATACATTATTGGCTTCATCTGTTTACAGAGCCATCCCAAAGTACTGAATACAATAAAAGTGGCTGGAAAAAGTCCATAGGAACCTATAGGAGGACAGCTAAACACAGAACCAACAACGCTTTACTTTTATGAGCAGCACATCCTATATAACTAGGGATGACAAAAGACTTTAAGTCGCCATGTTTAAAATTATAAACTCATCAACCAACAAAAGGCACTTGCTTACTTCACAGTATTTTTGAAAGCACCTGTAGGATTTTACAAGTATTTACCCCTTTAGGCCTCTGGGGCTTTCTCATTAAGATAACTATCATGTCTAGTAACACAAGATCATTAGACTTTTTAATTCGCAAACATTTGTATTAATAGCATTTTCCATTATAGAAACTTAAAGTCTGGCACCACATCACATCCTGACAGTCCTTCTAATATAACCCAAATAGCCTGCTTAGTTGGTGTCTCTATAAGATGAGAGACATAGGTCCTACGATTTTTTCAGTTGGGCCCAAACTGGAAAAACCAAAGTCCAGGATTTACTGGAAATTTTAGAGACCAGATTGTTTGAAACTTTGATTTTTTGAATGCCTGTCAAGAATGCCAAGAAGGCTCAAAATCCAAAATATCTGGTTGAAATAAGATTCCTTAAAATCATGACATAACATAGACCAAATTTGATCATTGTTGCAAGGTGACTATTCAAATCTTTGAAAATAAGCACATATTTAAATAACCCATAGCTCTTAGTAAAAATTCAGCTGTTTCTGAACAATTAGAATTTAACAGAGATCAAGAGCACATAATAGATTACTTTAAAACATTGCTTTAGCAGAGCATCAGAGTTTAATTCTATGTCAAAGAGAAATTGAGCTTCCTGTGATCTTTTGCTGTGAGGTTTCCTTCCTTTACCTTCTTTCATATTGGTGACCGTGTTTCTGTGTTTCTGTGTGTAACACATCTTTAAGCATCTTTTGCAGGGCAGGATGAGTGGCAACAAATTCTTTCAGTTTCTGTTTGCTATGAAAAGTCTTAATTTCACCTTCATTCACAAATGAGAGCTTTGCAGGATATAGTATTCTGGGCTGGCAGTTTTTCTCTCTTAATACCTGGGCTATGTCTCGCCATTCCCTTCTAGCTTGTAGGGTTTCTGATGAGAAGTCAGCTGTGAGTCTAATTGGAGATCCTCTAAGAGTAATCTGACGTTTCTCTCTTGCACATTTTAGGATCTTTTCGTTATGTTTCACTGTGGTGAGCTTGATTACAACATGTCGTGTGAGGATCTCTTTTGGTCATGTTTATTAGGGGTTCTATAAGCTTCCTGTACTAAGATGCCTCTGTCCTTCTCCAAACCTGGGAAATTTTCTGCTAGTATCTCACTGAAAAGGCCTTCTAATCCTTTCTCCCTCTCCATGCCTTCAGGAACTCCTAGAACCTGAATGTTGGGTTTTTTAATAGTATCCTGTAGATTCCTGACAATATTTTTTTAGATTTCTGATTTCTTCTTCTTTTCTTTGGTTTGCCTGTTTCCTTTCCTGTTCTCCGTCTTCTAAGTCTGATATTCTCTCTTCTGCTTCGCCCATTCTGTTTTTAAGGCTCTCTAATGTGTTTGTCATTTGATCCATTGAATTCTTCATTTCATTATGATTTCTCATCACTATCACCGTTTCTTGTTCCACTAGTTGTTTCATTTCATTTTGATTCTTCCTTAATATTTCATTTTCACGAGAGAGATTTTCTATCTTGTCCATTAAGGATTTCTGTAGTTCAAGAATTTGTTTTTGAGAACTTCTTAATGTTCTTATCAATTTTTTGAGATCCGCTTCTTGCATTTCTTCGATCTCATCGTCTTCATAATCTTGAATTGGGATGTCTTTTTCATTTGGGGGCATCATAGTGTCTTCCTTGTTCTCGTTAGCTTGGTCTTTGTGTTTGTTGTTTGGCATGTTGGAGATATTTGGTTTCTTCACTGTGGTGTTTGTTCTTGTTACACTATGGCTCTATATTAAGTGGACTGTCTGCTTTCAGTGGAGTCTTAGAGGCTTGAGATGAGTGTGGACTGAGAGCTGTGTTTGGTTCCTCAGGGTGGAGGGTGTGTCAAAGATGACACTCCCAGGTTAGGTGTGGTAAATGTCTCTTTCTTTTTTTGATTCAAAAGGGAAGTAATTCTGCACAGCTGAACGTAATTGGAGGTAGTTAGCAGGCAAATGATATACCCACAGGAGCCAGAGATCGGAAGCTCTTTCCCAAGGACCACACAGGAAATCTGTGCTGCCCTCAGTGTGGGCTCCAATTCTCCTGCAGTCTCCCACTGGGTTGCCAAGTTAGATCCTCACCTCCTGTTATTTCACACCTCCCCCAGAGTCAGGTGTTTCTGCTAGGCTCAGGGCCGGTGCAGACCTGAGGTCGCACTGCTTATGACGTATGTCCAAAATGGCGCCTGCTCTGTCTTGCTCACCTTTGAAAGGTGAGCGGAGAGAGAGAAATTTGTCTCCGTATCGGTCACTTTTTTTATTTTTTTCCTCTCTCTCTTCTAGTTAGCCTGGTGAATTTTTCCCCACGGAGTTTCAAGCCTCTACATATTCAAGCTCTACATATTCGTATTTTCTAGGGAGAAAGCTAGAGGAACTGCGGCAAACAAACATGATATTTCTGTTTGTATTGATGACATTTTATGCACTTGCCTAACGAAAAGACTTTGCTTTTCTCCAAAACCATTTGTACTGTGATTTTCTAGGTCCATTGCATACGAATTGCACACCAGTTTGTCCGAAATATGATGCATGAAACCGGAAATATCCGGGTTTTTTTGGCCTAACTCAATCCCACATATTGCTACAGCCTCTGTGTTTGTGTATTCCTGATATTATCCACAGACTTTATTGTTTTGAATGTTTTTTATCAGGGAACATTTAATTTTGCACCATTGAAACACTAATTTATTCATAATGGGGACACCAGCTCTACACATTAGTATTTTCTAGGGAGGAAGATAGAGGAACTGCGGCAAACACACATGACATTTCTGTTTGTATAGATGATATTTTATGCACTTGCCTAACGAAAAGACTTTGCTTTTCTCGAATACCATTTTACTGTGATTTTCTTGGTCCCTTGCATACGAATTCCACACCAGTTTGTCCGGATATGACTGGATGAAACCAGGAATATCTGCTTGTGTTTTGGCTAAATCAATCCTAAATTTTGCTACAGCCTCTGTGTTTGTGTATTCCTGATATTATCCAAGGACGTTATTTTTTTGAATGTTTTTTTTCAGGGAACATTTAATTTTGTGCTTGGAAACACTAATTGATTCCACATGGAGACACCAGCTCTACACACTCGTATTTCCTAGGGAGAAAGCTAGAGGAACTGCGGAAAACAAACATGATATTTCTGTTTGTCTAGATGACATTTTATGCGCTTTCCTAATGAAAAGAATTTGCTTTTCTCCAAAACCATTTGTACTGTGATTTTCTTGGTCCATTGCATACGAATTCCACACCACTTTGTCTGGATATGACTGGATGAAACCGGAAATATCCGGTTTTGTTTTGGCTAACTCAATCCCAGATATTGCTACAGCCTCTGTGTTTGTGCCTTCCTGATATTATCCACTGACATTATTGTTTTGAAAGTTTTTATCAGGGAACATTTAATTTTGTACCGTTGAAACACAAATTGTTTCCACATGGAGACACCAGCTCTACATATTCGTATTTTCTAGGGAGAAAGCTAGAGGAACTGCAGCAAACAAACATGATATTTCTGTTTGTATTGTTGACATTTTATGCACTTGCCTAACGAAATGACTTTGCTTTTCTCCAAAACCATTTATACTGTGATTTTCTCGGTCCATTGCATACGAATTCCACACCACTTTGTCCGAAATATGATGCATGAAACCGGAAATATCCAGTTTTTTTTTTTTTGCCTAACACAATCCCACATATTGCTACAGCCTCTATGTTAGTGTATTCCTGATATTATCCACAAACTTTATTGTTTTGAATGTTTTTTATCAGGGAACATTTAATTTTGTTCCGTTGAAACACTAATTGGTTCATAATGGGGACACCAGTTCTACACAATAGTATTTTCTAGGGAGGAAGCTAGAGGAACTGCGGCAAACAAACATGACATTTCTGTTTGTATAGATGATATTTTATGCACTTGCCTAACGAAGACTTTGCTTTTCTCGAATACCATTTGTACTGTGATTTTCTTGGTCCCTTGCATACGAATTCCACACCAGTTTGTCCGGATATGACTGGATGAAACCAGAAATATCTGGTTGTGTTTTGGCTAAATCAATCCGAAATTTTGCTACAGCCTCTGTGTTTGTGTATTCCTGATATTATCCAAGGACGTTATTTTTTTGAATTTTTTTTTTCAGGGAACATTTAATTTTGTGCTTGGAAACACTAATTGATTCCACATGGAGACACCAGCTCTACACACTCGTATTTCCTAGGGAGAAAGCTAGAGGAACTGCGGAAAACAAACATGATATTTCTGTTTGTCTAGATGACATTTTATGCGCTTTCCTAATGAAAAGAATTTGCTTTTCTCCAAAACCATTTGTACTGTGATTTTCTTGGTCCATTGCATACGAATTCCACACCACTTTGTCTGGATATGACTGGATGAAACCGGAAATATCCGGTTTTGTTTTGGCTAACTCAATCCCAGATATTGCTACAGCCTCTGTGTTTGTGCCTTCCTGATATTATCCACTGACATTATTGTTTTGAATGTTTTTATCAGGGAACATTTAATTTTGTACCGTTGAAACACTAATTGATTCCACATTTAGACACCAGCTCTACATATTCGTATTTTCTAGGGAGAAAGGTAGAGGAACTGCAGCAAACAAACATGATATTTCTGTTTGTATTGTTGACATTTTATGCACTTGCCTAACGAAATGACTTTGCTTTTCTCCAAAACCATTTATACTGTGATTTTCTCGGTCCATTGCATACGAATTCCACACCACTTGTCCAGATATGACTGGTAGAAACCAGAAATATCTGGTTGTGTTTTAGCTAACTCAATCCCAGATATTGCTACAGCCTCTGTGTTTGTGTATTTCTGATATTATCCACAGACATTCTTCTTTTGAATATTTTTATCAGGGAACATTTAATTTTGTACCGTTGAAACACAAATTGTTTCCACATGGAGACACCAGCTCTACATATTCGTATTTTCTAGGGAGAAAGCTAGAGGAACTGCGACAAACAAACATGATATTTCTGTTGGTATAGATGACAATTTATGCACTTTCCTAACGAAATGAATTTGCTTTTCTCCAAAACAATTTCTACTGTGATTTTCTCCGTCCATTGCATATGAATTCCACACCACTTTGTCCAGATATGAATGGATGAAACCGGAAATATCTGCTTTTGTTTTGGCTAACTCAATCCCAGATATTGCTACAGCCTCTGCGTTTGTGTTTTCTGGATAATATCCACGGACTTTATTGTTTTTAAGGTTTTTATCTGGGTACATTTTATTTTGACCTTGGATCCATTAATGGTTCCACATGGAGACACCAGCTCCAAATATTCGTATTTTCTTGGGAGAAAACTAGAGGACCTGCTCCAAACAAACATGATATTTCTGTTTGTATAGAAGACATTTTATGCACTTGCCAACTGAAAAGACTTTGCTTTACTCCAAAACCATTTGTACTGTGATTTTCTGGGTCCATTGCATACGAATTGAACACCAGTTTGTCCGAAATATGATGCATGAAACCGGAAATATCGGATTTTGTTTTGGCTAACTCAATCCCACATATTGCTACAGCCTCTGTGTTTGTGTATTCCTGATATTATCCACAGACTTTATTTTTTGAAAGTTTTTTTTCAGGGAACATTTAATTTTGTAACGTTGAAACACTATTTGGTTCATAATGGCAATACCAGCTCTACACATTAGTATTTTCTAGGGAGAAAGTTAGAGGAACTGCAGCAAACAAGCATGATATTTCTGTTTGTATAGATGACATTATATGAACTTGCCTAATGAAAAGACTTTGCTTTTCTCCAAAACCATTTGTACTGTGATTTTCTAGGTCCATTGCATACGAATTGCACACCAGTTTGTCCGAAATATGATGCATGAAACCGGAAATATCCGATTTTTTTTGGCTAACTCAATCCCACATATTGCTACAGCCTCTGTGTTTGTGTATTCCTGATATTATCCACAGACTTTATTTTTTGAATGTTTTATTTCAGGGAACATTTAATTTTATACCGTTGAAACACTATTTGGTTCATAATGGCAATACCAGCTCTACACATTAGTATTTTCTAGGGAGAAACCTAGAGGAACTGCAGCAAACAAGCATGATATTTCTGTTTGTACAGATGACATTTTATGCACTTGCCTAATGAAAAGACTTTGCTTTTCTCCAAAACCATTTGTACTGTGATTTTCTCGATCCATTGCATACGAATTCCACACATGTTTGCCAGGATACGACAGGATGAAACCAGAAATATCTGGTTGTGTTTTGGCTAACTCAATCCGAAATATTGCTACAGCCTCTGTGTTTGTGTATTCCTGATATTATCCACAGACTTTTTGGTTCTGAATATTTTTTTTCAGGGAACATTTAATTTTGTGCTGCGAAAAACTAATTATTTCCACATGGAGACTTTGCTTTTCTCCAAAACCATTTTTACTCTGATTTCTCAGTACATGGCATACGAATTCCACACCACATTGTACGGATATGACTGGATGAAACCGGAAATATCCCCTTTTGTTTTGGCTAACTCAATCCCAGATATTGCTACAGCCTCTGCGTTTGTGTTTTCTGGATATTATCCATGGACTTTAATGTTTTGAATGTTTTTATCTGGGGACATTTTATTTTGACCTTGGATACAGTAATGGTTCCACATGGAGACACCAGCTCCAAATATTCATATTTTCTAGGGAGTAAGCTAGAGGAACTGTGGCAAACAAACATGATATTTCTGTATGTATAGATGACATTTTATGTACTTACCAAATGAAAATACTTTGCTAACTCCAAAACCATATTTACTGTGATTTTCTCAGTCCATTGCATACGAATTCCACCCCTGTTTGTCCGGACATGACTGAATGAAACCAGAAATATCCGGTTGTGTTTTGGCTAATTCAATCCGAAATATTGAGAAAACCTCTGGTTTGTGTTTTCTGGATATTATCGATGGACTTTGTTGTTTTGAATGTTTTTATCAGGGAACATTTTATATTGAGCTTGGAAACACTAATTGGTTCATCAAGGGGACACCAGCTCTACACATTCGTATTTTCTAGGCAGAAAGCTTGAGGAACTGCAGCAACCAAACATGATATTTCTGTTTGTATTAATGACAATTTATGCACTTGCCTAACGAAAAGACTTTGCTTTTCTCCAAAACCATTTGTACTGTGATTTTCTAGGTCCATTGCATACGAATTGCACACCAGTTTGTCTGAAATATGATGCATGAAACCGGAAATATCCGGTTTTTTTTTTGGCCTACCTCAATCCCACATATTGCTACAGCCTCTGTTTTTGTGTATTCCTGATCTTATCCACAGACTTTATTGTTTTGAATGTTTTTTATCAGGGAACATTTAATTTTGTACCGTTGAAACACTAATATATTCATAATGGGGACACAAGCTCTACACATAGTATTTTCTAGGGAGGAAGCTAGAGGAACTGCGGCAAACACACATGACATTTCTGTTTGTATAGATGATATTTTATGCACTTGCCTAACGAAAAGACTTTGCTTTTCTCGAATACCATTTGTACTGTGATTTTCTTGGTCCCGTGCATACAAATTCCACACCAGTTTGTCCGGATATGACTGGATGAAACCAGGAATATCTGCTTGTGTTTTGGCTAAATCAATCCTAAATTTTGCTACAGCCTCTGTGTTTGTGTATTCCTGATATTATCCAAGGACGTTATTTTTTTGAATTTTTTTTCAGGGAACATTTAATTTTGTGCTTGGAAACACTAATTGATTCCACATGGAGACACCAGCTCTACACACTCGTATTTCCTAGGGAGAAAGCTAGAGGAACTGCGGAAAACAAACATGATATTTCTGTTTGTCTAGATGACATTTTATGCGCTTTCCTAATAAAAAGAATTTGCTTTTCTCCAAAACCATTTGTACTGTGATTTTCTCGGTCCAAGGCATACGAATTCCACACCACTTTGTCCGGATATGACTGGATGAAACCAGAAATATCTGGTTGTGTTTTGGCTAACTCAATCCCAGATATTGCTAAGCCTCTGTGTTTGTGTATTCCTGATATTATCCATGGAATTTCTTCTTTTGAATATTTTTATCAGGGAACATTTAATTTTGTGCCGTTGAAACACAAATTGGTTCCACATGAAGACACCAGCTCTACATGTTTGTATTTTCTAGGGAGAAAGCTAGAGGAACTGCGGCAAACAACATGATATTTCTGTTAGTATAGATGACATTTTATGCACTTTCCTAACGAAAAGAATTTGCTTTTCTCCAAAACCATTTGTACTGTGATTTTCTAGGTCCATTGCATACGAATTGCACACCAGTTTGTCCGAAATATGATGCATGAAACCGGAAATATCCGATTTTCTTTTGGCTAACTCAATCCCAAATATTGCTACGGCCTCTGTGTTTGTGTATTCCTGATATTATCCACAGACTTTATTTTTTGAATGTTTTTTTTCAGGGAATTTTTAATTTTGTACCGTTGAAACACTATTTGGTTCATAATGGCAATACCAGCTCTACACATTCGTATTTTTAGGGAGAAAGCTAGAGGAACTGCGGCAAAGAAGCATATTTCTGTTTGTATAGATGACATTTTATGCACTTGCCTAATGAAAAGACTTTGCTTTTCTCCAAAACCATTTGTACTGTGATTTTCTCGATCCATTGCATACGAATTCCACACATGTTTGCCAGGATACGACTGGATGAAACCAGAAATATCTGGTTGTGTTTTGGCTAACTCAATCCGAAATATTGCTAAAGCCTCTGTGTTTGTGTATTCCTGATATTATCCACAGACTTTTTGGTTCTGAATATTTTTTTTTCAGGGAACATTTAATTTTGTGCTGCGAAAAACTAATTATTTCCACATGGAGACTTTCCTTTTCTCCAAAACCATTTTTACTCTGATTTCTGAATACATGGCATACGAATTCCACACCACATTGTACGGATATGACTGGATGAAACCGGAAATATCCACTTTTGTTTTGGCTAACTCAATCCCAGATATTGCTATAGCCTCTGCGTTTGTGTTTTCTGGATATTATCCATGGACTTTAATGTTTTGAATGTTTTTATCTGGGGACATTTTATTTTGACCTTGGATACAGTAATGGTTCCACATGGAGACACCAGCTCCAAATATTCGTATTTTCTAGGGAGTAAGCTAGAGGAACTGCGGCAAACAAACGTGATATTTCTGTTTGTATTGATGACATTTTATGCACTTGCCTAACGAAAATACTTTGCTTTTCTCCAAAACCATTTGTACTGTGATTTTCTCGGTCCATTGCATACTAATTGCACACCAGTTTGTCCGGATATGACTGGATGAAACTGGAAATATCCGGTTTGTTTGGCCTAACTCAATCCCAGATATTGCTACAGCCTCTGTGTTTGTGCCTTCCTGATATTATCCACTGACATTATTGTTTTGCATGTTTTTATCAGGGAACATTTAATTTTGTACCATTGAAATACTAATGATTCCACATAGAGACACCAGCTCTACATGTTTGTATTTTCTAGGGAGAAAGCTAGAGGAACTGCGGCAAACAAACATGATATTTCTGTTTGTCTAGATGACATTTTATGCGCTTTGCTAAGGAAAAGAATTTGCTTTTCTCCAAAACCATTTGTACTGTGATTTTCTCGGTCCATTGCATACGAATTCCACACCACTTTGTCCGGATATGACTGGATGAAACTGGAAATATCCGGTTTTGTTTTGGCTAACTCAATCCCAGATATTGCTACAGCCTCTGTGTTTGTGCATTCCTGATATTATCCACTGACATTATTCTATTGCATGTTTTTATCAGGGAACATTTAATTTTGTACCGTTGAGACACAAATTGGTTCCACATGGAGACACCAACTCTACATGTTTGTATTTTCTAGGGAGAAAGATAGAGCAACTGAGGCAAACAAACATGATATTTCTGTTTGTCTAGATGACATTTTATGCACTTCCCTAACGTAAAGACTTTGCATTACTCCAAAACCATGTTTGCTCTGATTTTCTCGGTCCATTGCATATGAATTCCACAAGAGTTTGTCCGGATATGACTGGATGAAACCAGAATTATCCGGTTTTGTTTTGGCTAACTCAATGCGAAATAATGCTACAGCCTCTGTGTTTGTGTATTCCTGATATTATCCACGGACTTTATTTTTTTGAATTTTTTTTAGGGAATATTTAATTTTGTGCTTGGAAACACTGATTGATTCCACATGGAGACACCAGCTGTACATATTCGTATTTTCTATAGACAAAGCTAGAGGAACTGCTACAAACAAACATGATATTTCTGTTTGTACAGATGACTTTTTATGTAAATTCCTAACGAAAAGACTTTGCTTTACTCCAACACCAAGTTTACTCTGATTTTCTCGGTCCATTGCATACGAATTCCAAACAACTTTGTCCGGATATGACTGGATGAAACCAGAAATATCCGGTTGTGTTTTGGCTAACTCAATGTGAAATACTGTGAAAGACTGTGTGTTTGTGTTTTCTGGATATTATCGATGGACTTTATTGTTTTGAGTGTTTTTATCAGGGAACATTTAATTTTGTACCGTAGAAACACTAATTGGTTCATAATGGGGACACCAGCTCTACACATTCGTATTTTCTAGGGAGAAGGCTAGAGGAACTGTGGAAAACAAACATGATATTTCTGTTTGTAGAGATGGCATTTTATGCACTTGCCTAACGAAAACTCTTTGCTTTTCTCCAACCCATTTTTTCTGTGATTTTCTCGGTCCATTGGAAATGAATTCCACACCACTTTGTCCGGATATGACTGGATGAAACCGGAAATATCCGGTTGTGTTTTGGCTAACTCAATCCTAGATATTGCTACAGCCTCTGTGTTTGTGTTTTCAGGATATTATGGATGGACTTTATTGTTTTGAATGTTTTTCGCAGGGAATATTTAATTTTGTACCATAGAAACACTAATTGGTTCGTCATTGGGACACCAGCTCTACACATTCCTTTTTTCTCGGGAGAAAGCTAGAGGAACTGCTGCAAACATACATGATAGTTCTGTTTGTAGAGATGACATTGTATGCGCTTGCCTAACGAAAAGACTTTGCTTTACTCCAAAACGATTTTTACTCTGATTTTCTTGGTCAATTGCATACGAATTCCACACCACTTTGTATGATATGACTGGATGAAACCAGAAATATCTGGTTGTGTTTTGGCTAAATCAATGCGAAATACTGTGAAAGACAGTGTGTTTGTGTTTTCTGGATATTATCGATGGACTTTATTGTTTTGAATGTTTTTAGCAGGGAATATTTAATTTTGTACCCTAGAAAAACTAATTGGTTCCTCATGGGGACACCAGCTCTACACATTCGTATTTTCTAGGGAGAAAGCTAGAGGAACTGCGACAAACAAACATGATATTTCTGTTTGTGTAGATGACATTTTATGCACTTGCCTAATGAAAACACTTTGCTTTACTCCAAAACCATTTTTACTCTGATTTTCTCGGTCCATTGCATACGAATTCCACACTACTATGTCAGGAAATGACTGGATGAAACCGGAAATATCCGGTTGTGTTTTGGCTAACTCAATCCAAAATATTGCTACAGCCTCTGTGTTTGTATATTCCTGATATTATCCTCGGACTTTATTGTTTTGAATGTTTTTTATCAGGGAACATTTAATTTTGTGCTTGCAAACTCTAATTGATTCCACATGGAGACACCAGCTCCACATATTTGTATATTCTAGGGAGAAATCTAGAGGAACTGCAGCAAACAAACATGATATTTCAGTTTGTATAAATGATATTTTATCTCCTTGCCTAATGAAAAGACTTTGCTTTTCTCCAAATCATTTTTACTGTGATTTTCTCGTTCCACTGCATACGAATTGCACACCATTTTCTCCGGTTATGACTGGTTGAAACCGGAAATATCCGGTTGTGTTTTGGGTAACTCAGTCCCAGATATGGCTACAGCCTCTGTGTTTGTGCATTCCTGATATTATCCACAGACTTTATTTTTTTGAATGTTTTTTATCGGGGAACATTTTATTGTGAGCTTGGATACAGTAATGGGTTCCACATGGAGACACCAGCTCTACATAGTCGTATTTTCTAGAGAGAATGCTAGAGGAACTGTGACAAACAAACATGATATTTCTGTTTGTTTAGATGACATTTATGCACTTGCCTAATGAAAAGACTTTGCTTTACTCCAAAACCAAGTTTACTCTGATTTTCTCGGTCCATTGCATACGAATTGCACACAACTTTGTCCGGATATGACTGGATGAAACCAGAAATATCCGGTTTTGTTTTGGCTAACTTAATCCGAAATATTGTGAAAGACTGTGTGTTTGTGTTTTCTGGATATTATCGATGGACTTTATTGTTTGGAATGTTTTTTATAAGTGAACATTAATTTTGTACCGTAGAAACACTAATTGGTTCATCACGGGGACACCAGCTCTACACATTCGTATTTTCTAGGGAGAAAGCTAGATGAATTGCGGAAAACAAACATGGTATTTCTGTTTCTATAGATGATATTTTATCTAGTTGATAATGAAAAGACATAGCTTTTCTCAAAAACCATTTTTACTGTGATTTTCTCGGTCCATTGCATACGAATTCCACTCCACCTTGTCCGGATATGACTGGGTGAAAGCAGAAATATCCGGTTGTGTTTTGGCTAACTCAATCCGAAATACTGTGAAAGACTGTGTGTTTGTTTTTTCTGGATATATCGATGGACTTTATTGTTTTGAATGTTTTTATCAGGGAACATTTAATTTTGTACCGTAGAAACACTAATTGGTTCATCATGGGGACACCAGCTCTACACATTCGTATTTTCTAGGGAGAAAGCTAGAGGAACTGCGGCAAACAAACATGATATTTCACTTTGTATCGATGATATTTAATCTAATTGCCTAATGAAAAGACTTTGTTTTCTCCAAAACCATTTGTACTGTGATTTTCTCGTTCCATTGCATGCGAATTCCACACCACTTTGTCTGGATATGACTGGATGAAACCGGAAATATCCCGTTGTGTTTTGGCTAACTCAATCCAAAATATTCCTACAGCCTTGTGTTTGTGCATTCCTGATATTATCCACAGACTTTCTTGTTTTGAATGTTTTTTACCGGGGAACATTTTATTGTGAGCTTGGATACAGTAATGGGTTCCACATGGAGACACCAGATCTAGCTATTCGTATTTTCTAGGGGGAAAGCTAGAGGAACTGCGACAAACAAACATGATATTCCTGTTTTCATAGATGACATTTGATGCACTTTGCTAACGGAAAGACTTTGCTTTTCTCCAAAACCCTTTTTACTCTGACTTTCTCGGTCCATTGCATATGAATTCCACACCACTTTGTTCGAATATGACTGGATGAAAGCAGAAATATCCGGTTGTGTTTTGGCTAACTCAATCGAAAATATTGCTACAGTCTCTGTGTTGCACTTGCTGCAAGAAAAGACTTTGCTTTTCTCCAAAACGATTGGACTTTGATTTTCTAGGTCCATTGCATACGAATTCCAAACCACTTTGTCCGGATATGACTGGATGAAACCAGAAATATCAGGTTGTGTTTTCGCTAACTCAATCCGAAATATTGCTACAGGTTTTGTGTTTGTGTATTCTCATATTATACATGACTTTATTTTTTTGAACGTTTTTTTTTTTTCAGGGAACATTTAATTTTGTACCATTGAAACACTAATTGTTTCCACATGGAGACACCAGCTCTACACTTTCGTATTTTCTAGGGAGAAAGCTAGAGGAACTGCGGCAAACAAACATGATATTGCTGTTTGTATAGATGACATTTTATGCACTTGCCATATGAAAAGACTTTGCTTTTCTCCAAAAGCATTTTTACTCTGATTTTCTCGGTCCATTGCATACGAATTCCACAGAAGTTTGTCCGGATATGACTGGATGAAACCGGAAATATCCCGTTGTGTTTTGGCTAACTCAATCCCAGATATTGCTACAGCTTCTGTGTTTGTGCATTCCTGATATTATCCAAAGACTTTATTGTTTTGAATGTTTTTATCAGGGAACATTTAATTTTGTACCATTGAAACACTACTTGTTTCCACATGGAGACACCAGCTCTACACATTCGTATTTTAGGGAGAAAGCTAAAGGAACTGTGGCAAACAAACATGATATTTCTGTTTGTATAGATGACATTTTATGCACTTGCCTAATGAAAAAACTTTGCTTTACTTCAAAACCATTTTTACGCTGATTTTCTCGGTCCATTGCTTACGAATTCCAAGCCACTTTTTCCGGATATGACTGGATGAAATCAGAAATATCCGGTTGTGTTTTGGCTAACTCAATGCGAAATACTGTGAAAGACTGTGTGTTTGTGTTTTCTGGATATTATCGATGGACTTTATTGTTTTGAATGATTTTATCAGGGAACATTTAATTTTGTACCATAGAAACAATAATTGGTTCATCCTGGGGACACCAGCTCTACACATTCGTATTTTCTAGGGAGAAAGCTAGATGAATTGCGGAAAACAAACATGATATTTCTGTTTGTATAGATGACATTTTATGCACTTGCTGCAAGAAAAGACTTTGCTTTTCTCCAAAACGATTTGTACTTTGATTTTCCAGGTCCATTGCATACGAATTCCAAACCACTTTGTCCGGATATGACTGGATGAAACCAGAAATATCTGGTTGTGTTTTCGCTAACTCAATCCGAAATATTGCTACAGGTTTTGTTTTTGTGTATTCTTGATATTATACATGGACTTTATTTTTTTGAACGTTTTTTTTTTCAGGGAACATTTAATTTTGTACCATAGAAACACTAATTGTTTCATCATGGGGACACCAGCTCTACACATTCGTATTTTCTAGGGAGAAAGCTAGAGGAACTGCGGCAAACAAATATGATATTTCTGTTTGTATAGATGACATTTTATGCACTTGCCAAATGAAAAGAATTTGCTTTTCTCCAAAACCATTTTTACTGGGACTTTATCGGTCCATTGCATACGAATTCCACACCACTTTGTCCGGATATGACTGGATGAAACCAGAAATATCCGGTTGTGTTTGGCTAACTCAATCCCAGGTATTGCTACAGCCTCTGTGTTTATATTTTCAGGATATTATCGATGACTTTAATGTTTTGAATGTTTTTATCAGGGAACATTTAATTTTGTACCGTTGAAACACTAATTTGTTCATCATGGGGACACCAGCTCTACACATTCGTATTTTCTAGGGAGAAAGCTAGAGGAACTGCGGCAAACAAACATGATATTTCACTTTGTATCGATGATATTTTATCTACTTGCCTAATGAAAAGACTTTGTTTTCTCCAAAACCATTTTTACTGTGATTTTCTCGTTCCATTGCATGCGAATTCCACACCACTTTGTCTGGATATGACTGGATGAAACCGGAAATATCCCGTTGTGTTTTGGCTAACTCAATCCAAAATATTCCTAAAGCCTCTGTGTTTGTGCATTCCTGATATTATCCACAGACTTTCTTGTTTTGAATGTTTTTTACCGGGGAACATTTTATTGTGAGCTTGGATACAGTAATTGGTTCCACATGGAGACACCAGCTCCACATATTTGTATTTTCTAGGGAGAAAGCTAGAGGAACTGCAGCAAACAAACATGATATTTCAGTTTGTATCGATGGTATTTTATCTACTTGCCTAATGAAAGGACTTTGTTTTTCTCCAAAACCATTTTTACTCTGATTTCTCGGTCCATTGCATACGAATTCCACACCACTTTGTCCGGATATGACTGTATGAAACCGGAAATATCCCTTTGTGTTTTGGCTAACTCAATCCAAAATATTGCTACAGTCTGTGTTTGTGTTTTCAGGATATTATCGATGGACTTTCTTCTTTTGAATGTTTTTATCAGGGAACATTTAATTTTGTACCGTTGAAACACTAATTGTTTCATAATGGGTACACCAGCTCTACACATTCGTATTTTCTAGGGAGAAAGCTAGATGAATTTGGCAAACAAACATAATATTTCTGTTTCTATACATGACATTTTATGCACTTGCCAAACGTAAAGACTTGGCTTTTCTCCAAAACCATTTTTACTGTAATTTTCTAGGTCCATTGCATACGAATTATACACCACTTTGTCCGGATATGACTTAATGAAACTGGAAACATCTCGTTTTGTTTTGGCGAACTCTATTCCAGATATTGCTGCAGCCGCTATGTTTGTTTTTTCTGGATATTATCGACAGACTTTATTGTTTTGAATGTTTTTTACCGGGGAACATTTTATTGTGAGCTTGGATACTGTAATGGGTTCCACATGGAGACACCAGCTCTACATATTCGTATTGTCTAGGGAGAAATCTAGAGGAACTGTGACAAACAAACATGATATTTCTGTTTGTATAGATGACATTTTATGCACTTGCCTAATGAAAAGACTTTGCTTTACTCCAAAACCATTTTTACTCTAATTTTCCCGGTCCATTGCATGCGAATTCCACACCACTTTGTACGGATAAGACTGGATGAAACCAGAAATATCCGGCTTTGTTTTGGCTAACTCAATCCCAGGTATTGCTACAGCCTCTGTGTTTTTATTTTCAGGATATTATCGATGGACTTTATTGTTTTGAATGTTTTTATCAGGGAACATTTAATTTTGTGCTTGCAAACTCTAATTGGTTCCACATGGAGACACCAGCTCCACATATTTGTATTTTCTAGGGAGAAAGCTAGAGGAACTGCAGCAAACAAACATGATATTTCAGTTTGTATCGATGGTATTTTATCTACTTGCCTAATGAAAGGACTTTGTTTTTCTCCAAAACCATTTTTACTCTGATTTTCTCGGTCCATTCCATACGAATTCCACACCACTTTTTCCGGATATGACTGCATGAAACCGGAAATATCCCTTTGTGTTTTTGCTAACTCAATCCAAAATATTGCTACAGTCTCTGTGTTTGTGTTTTCAGGATATTATCGATGGACTTTATTGTTTTGAATGTTTTTATCAGGGAACATTTAATTTTGTACCGTTGAAACACTAATTGTTTCATAATGGGTACACCAGCTCTACACATTCGTATTTTCTAGGGAGAAAGCTAGATGAATTGTGGCAAACAAACATGATATTCTGTTTCTATACATGACATTTTATGCACTTGCCAAATGTAAAGACTTGGCTTTTCTCCAAAACCATTTTTACTGTAATTTTCTTGGTCCATTGCATACGAATTATACACCACTTTGTCCGGATATGACTGGATGAAACTGGAAATATCTCGTTTTGTTTTGGCTAACTCTATCCGAGATATTGCTGCAGCCTCTATGTTTGTTTTTTCTGGATATTATCGACAGACTTTATTGTTTTGAATGTTTTTTATTGGGGAACATTTTATTGTGAGCTTGGATACTGTAATGGGTTCCACATGGAGACACCAGCTCTACATATTCGTATTGTCTAGGGAGTAAGCTAGAGGAACTGCGACAAACAAACATGATATTTCTGTTTGTATAGATGATATTTTATGCACTTGCCTAATGAAAAGACTTTGCTTTACTCCAAAACCATTTTTACTCTTATTTTCTCGGTCCATTGCATACGAATTCCAAACCACTTTGTCGGGATATGACTGGATGAAACCAGAAATATCCGGTTGTGTTTTGGCTAACTCAATGCGAAATACTGTGAAAGACTGTGTGTTTGTGTTTTCTGGATATTATCGATGGACTTTATAGTTTTGAATAATTTTATCAGGGAACATTTAATTTTGTACTGTAGAAACACTATTTGGTTCATCATGGGGACACCAGCTCTACACATTTGTATTTTCTAGGGAGAAAGCTAGAGGAACTGTGGCAAACAAACATGATATTTCTGTTTGTATAGATGACATTTTATGCACTTGCCTAACGAAAAGACTTTTCTTTTCTTTTTTTTATTAAACTTTTATTTAATGAATATAAATTTCCAAATAATAGCTTATGGGTTACAATGGCTTCCCCCCTCCCATAACTTCCCTCTCACCCGCAACCCTCCCCTTTCCTGCTCCCTTTCCCCTTTCCTTCATATAAAGATTCACTTTCAATTCTCTTTATATACAGAAGATCAGTTTAGTATATATTAGGTAAAGATTTCAACATTTTGCCCATATAGCAACATAAAGTGAAAAAACTACCATTGGGTTACTAATTATAGCATTAAATAGCAATGTACAGCACATTAAAGACAGAGATCCTACATAATTTTTTTCAAATTAATTAATTTTCTATGCCATTTCCTTTTTAACACCAGGTTGTGTTTTTTTTTTCATTTCCAATTCTCTTTATATACAGAAGATCAATTCAGTATATAATTAGTAAAGACCTCATCAGTTTGTGCCCACACAGAAACACAAAGTATAAAAATACTGGTTCAGTACTAGTTATAGCATCACTTCGCTTTAGACAACACATTAGGGACAGATCCCACATGGGGTGTAAATACACAGTGACTCCTGTTGCTGATTTAACAATTTGACACTCCTGTTCATGGCGTCAGTAATCTCCCTAGGCTCTAGTCTTGAGTTGCCAGGGTTATGGAAGCCTTTAGAGTTTGCTGACTTTGATCTTATTCCGATAGGGTCATAGTCAAAGTGGAAGTTCTCTCCTCCCTTCGGAGAAGGGTACCTCCTTCTTTGATGGCCCCGTTCTTTCCACTGGGATCTCACAGAGATCATTCATTTAGGCCTATTTTTCCATGATATCTTGGCTTTCCATGCCTGCTATACTCTCATGGGCTCTTCAGCCAGATCCGAATGCCTTGAGGGCTGATTCTGAGGCCAGAGTGTTGTTTAGGACATCTGCCATTCTATGAGTCTGCTGTGTATCCCGCTTTCCATGTTGGATCTTTCTCTCCCTTTTTGATTCTATCAGTTAGTATTAGCAGATACTTGTCTTGTTTGTGTGATCCCTTTGACTCTTAGACCTATCAGAGCTATCAATTGTGAGCTGAAATTGATCACTTGGACTAGTGCGATGGCATTGGTACATGCCATCTTGGTGGGATAGTGTTGGAATCCCCTGGCACATTTCTAACTCCACTATTTGCGGCCAGTCCGATTGAGCATGTTCCAAATTGTTCAGCTCCTCCCTCTCTTTTTCCACTCTTAGATTTAAGGGGGATCACTTTTCAGTTAAAATTTAAACACCTAAGAATAATTGTGTGTTAATTACAGAGTTCAACCACTAGTACTAGAACAACAAGAACAACAACAGATACTAAAAAGGATAAAGTATTACATTGTACATCTAAAGTCAGGACAGGAGCTGATCAGTTCATTGTTGCTTATAGTGTCCATTTCACTTAACAGGTTTCCCCTTTGGCGCTCAGTTGTCACCGATCAGGGAAAACAAATGATATTTGTCTCTTTGGGACTGGCTTAATTCACTCAGCATGATGTTTTCCAGATTGCTCCATCTTGTTGCAAATGACTGGGTTTCGTTGTTTCTTACTGCTGTATAGTATTCTATGGAGTACATGTCCCATAATTTCTTTATCCAGTCTACTGTTGATGGGCATTTGGGTTGGTTCCAGGTCTTAGCTATTGTGAATTGAGCTGAAATAAACATTAATGTGCAGATGGCTTTTTTATTAGCCAAGTTAAGTTCCTTTGGGTAAATTCCAAGGAGTGGGATGGCTGGGTTGTATGGTAGGGTTATGTTCAGGTTTCTGAGGAATCTCCAGACAGACTTCCATAGTGGCTTAACCAGTTTGCATTCCCACCAACAGTGGGTTAGTGTCCCTTTTTCCCCACATCCTCTCCAGCATCTGTTGTTGGTATATTTCTGAATGTGAGCCATTCTCACCGGGGTGAGATGGAACCTCATTGTGGTTTTAATTTGCATTTCTCTGATTGCTAGTGATCTTGAACATTTTTTCATGTGTCTGTTGGCCATTTGGATTTCCTCTTTCGGAAAATGTCTATTGAGGTCCTTGGCCCATCTATTTAGTGGGTTGTTTGTTTTGTTGTTGTGGATTTTCTTGATGTCTTTGTAGATTCTGGTTATCAATCCTTTATCTGTAGTATAGTTTGCGAATATTTTTTCCCATTCTGTTGGTTGCCTCTTCACTTTCCTGACTGTTTCTTTTGAAGTACAGAAACTTCTCAATTTGATGCAATCCCAAATGTTAATTTTGGTTTTGACTGCCTGTGCTGTTGGAGTATTTTCCAGGAAGTCTTTGCCTGTGCCTATATCTTGCAGGGTTTCTCCAATGCTCTCTAATAATTTGATGGTTTCAGGTCATAGATTTAAGTCTTTAATCCATGTTGAGTGAATTTTTGTGTAAGGTGATAGGTATGGGTCTTGCTTCAAGCTTCTGCACATGGAAATCCAATTTTCCCAGCACCATTTATTGAATAGACTGTCCTTATTCCAGGGGTTAGATTTGGATCTTTGGTCAAATATAAGTTGGCTGTAGATGTTTGGATTGATTTCTGGTGTTTCTATTCTGTTCCATTGGTCTATCCATCTGCTTCTGTACCAGTACCATGCTGTTTTGATAACAACTGCCCTGTAGTATGTCCTGAAATCAGGTATTGTGATGCCTCCGGCTTTGTTTTTGTTGTACAAGATTGCTTTGGCTATTAGAGGTCTTCTTTGTCTCCATATGAATTTCAGCATCATTTTTTCCAGATCTGAGAAGAAGGTCTTCGGGATCTTGATGGGTATTGCATTGAATGTATAAATTGCTTTTGGGAGAATAGACATTTTGATGATATTGATTCTTCCAATCCATGAGCATGGAAGATTTCTCCATTTTTTGGTATCCTCTTCTATTTCTTTCTGTAAGGTTTTGTAGTTTTCATTGTAGAGATCTTTAACGTCTTTGGTTAAATTTATTCCAAGGTATTTGATTCTTTTTGTAGCTATTGTGAATGGGATTGATTTTAGAAGTTCTTCCTCAGCCGTGGCATTGCCTGTGTATACAAAGGCTGTTGATTTTTGTGCATTGATTTTATATCCTGCTACTTTGCCAAACTCTTCGATGAGTTCCAGCAGTCTCTTAGTAGAGTTCTTTGGGTCCCCTAAATAAAGAATCATATCATCTGCAAAGAGGGATAGTTTGAGTTCTTCCTTCCCAATTTGTATCCCTTTAATTTCTTTTTCTTGCCTAATAGCTCTGGCCAAAACTTCCAGAACTATATTGAAGAGTAGTGGTGAGAGAGGGCATCCCTGTCTGGTACCAGATTTCAGTGGAAATGCTTCCAACTTTTCCCCATTTAATAGGATGTTGGCCGTGGGTTTTTCATATATTGCTTTGATTGTATTGAGGAATGTTCCTTCCATACCCAGTTTGCTTAGAGTTTTCATCATGAAAGGGTGTTGTATTTTATCAAATGCTTTCTCTGCGTCTATTGAGAGAATCATATGGCTTTTCTTCTGCAGTCTGTTAATGTAGTGTATTATGTTGATTGTTTTGCGAATGTTGAACCATCCCTGCATACCGGGGATGAATCCCACTTGGTCTGGGTGGATGATCTTTCTGATGTGTTGTTGCATTCTATTGGCCAGAATTTTATTGAGGATTTTTGCATCTATGTTCATCAGGGATATTGGTCTGTAATTCTCTTTCAATGTTGCATCTCTTTCTGGCTTAGGAATTAAGGTGATGGTGGCTTTATAGAAAGAATTTGGGAGGATTCCCTCTTTTTCGATTGCTCTGAATAGTTTGAGAAGAATTGGAGTTAGTTCTTCTCTAAATGTCTGGTAGAACTCAGCAGTGAATCCATCTGGCCCTGGGCTTTTCTTTGTTGGGAGGGCCTTTATTACTGTTTCAATTTCTGTGTCAGTTATTGGTCTGTTTAGGTTTTCTATGTCTTCCTGGCTCAATTTAGGGAGGTTGTATGTGTCCAAGAATCTGTCCATTTCTGATAGATTTCCCTGTTTGCTGGCATACAAGTCCTTGTAGTAATTTCTGATGATTCTTTTTATTTCTGCGGCGTCTGTTGTTACGTTTCCCTTTTCATCACTGATCCTATTGATTTGGGTCTTTTCTCTTCTTTTTTTAGTTAGTTGGGCCAATGGGGTGTCAATTTTGTTTATTTTTTCAAAAAACCAGCTCCTCGTTTGGCTGATTTTTTGTAATTTTTTTTTGGATTCAATCCTGTTGATTTCTTCTCTGATTTTAATTATTTCTCTTCTCCTACTGGGTTTGGGTTTGGTTTGCTGCAGATTTTCTAGATCCTTGAGATGACTTGAAAGCTCATCTATTTGGTGCCTTTCCAATTTCTTGATGTAGGCACCTATTGATATAAACTTTCCTCTTAACACTGCTTTTGTTGTATCCCATAGGTTTTGGTATGTTGTGCTGTTATCCTCATTTACTTCCAGAAAATTTTTGATTTCTCTTTTAATTTCTTCTATGACCCATTGTTCATTCAGGAGCATGTTTTTCAATCTCCATGTGTTTGCACGTGCTCTAGGGATTCCTGAGTTGCCAATTTCCAATTTCATTCCTTTGTGGTCTGAGAAGCTGCATGGTATGATTCTAATTCTTTTGAATTTGCTGAGACTTGCTTTATGGCCTAGTATGTGGTCAATCCTAGAGAAGGTTCCACGTACTGCTGAGAAGAATGTAAAGTCCTTAGATGTAGGATGAAATGTTCTGTAGATATCTGTTAGATCCATTTGGGCTATAGTGTCATTTAAATCTACTGTCTCCTTGTTGATCTTCTGTTCTGTTGATCTGTCTATCTCTGAAAGTGGAGTATTGAAGTCCCCCAGTACTATTGTGTTGGGGTCTAAGTCTCCCTTTAAGTCCCTTAACAAGTCTTTTAAATAAGCTGGTGCCCTGTAATTAGGTGCATATACATTGATAATCGTTATATCTTTCTGTTGAATGGATCTCTTAATCATTATATAGTGCCCCTCTTTGTCTCTCCTAACAGTTTTTGTGGTAAAGTTTATGTTGTCCGATATTAAGATGGCTACGCCCGCTCTCTTTTCATTTCTGTTGGCATGGTATATCTTTTTCCAGCCTTTCACTCTCAGCCTGTATGGATCATTGTTGGATAGATGGGTTTCTTGTAAGCAGCAAAAGGATGGGTTTTGTTCCTTAACCCAATCAGCCAATCGGTGTCTTTTAACTGGACAGTTCAAGCCATTAACATTCAATGTGACTATTGAGAAGGAGTAACTTTGCCCTGCCATTAGCCAAAGATACTTTCTAATATATGGTTTGAGATTCCTGTGATCTTTTGGTGTGAGGTTTCCTACCTTTATCTTCTTTCATATTGGTGACCGTGTTTCTGTGTTTCTGTATGTAACACATCTTTAAGCATCTTTTGCAGGGCTGGATGAGTGGCGACAAACTCTTTCAATTTCTGTTTGCTGTGAAAGGTCTTTATTTCACCTTCATTCATAAATGAGAGCTTTGCAGGATATAATATTCTGGGCTGGCCGTTTTTCTCTCTTAGCACCTGGGCTATGTCTCGCCATTCTCTCCTAGCTTGTAGGGTTTCTGAAGAGAAGTCAGCTGTGAGTCTAATTGGAGATCCTCTGAGAGTAATCTGGCGTTTCTCTCTTGCACATTTTAGGATCTTTTCTTTGTGTTTCACTGTGGTGAGTTTGATTACGACGTGTCGTGGTGAGGATCCCTTTTGGTCATGTTTATTAGGGGTTCTATGAGCTTCCTGTATTAGGATGTCTCTGTCTTTCTCCAAACCTGTGAAATTTTCTGCTAGTATCTCACTAAAAAGGCCTTCTAATCCCTTCTCCCTCTCCATGCCTTCAGGTACTCCTAGAACCCGAATGTTGTGTTTTTTAAGAGTATCCTGTAGATTCCTGACAGTATTTTTTAAATTTCTGATTTCTTCTTCTTTTCTTTGATTTGATTGTTTCCTTTCCTGTTCTCTGTCTTCTAATTCCGATATTCTCTCTTCTGCTTCACCCATTCTGTTTTTGAGGCTTTCTAATGTGTTTGTCATTTGACTATTGAGTTCTTCATTTCATTATGGTTTCTTGTCACTATCACAGTTTCACGTTCTACTAGTTGTTTCATTTCATTTTGATTCCTCCTTAATATTTCATTTTCACGAGAGAGATTTTCTATCTTGTCCATTAAGGATTTCTGTAGTTCAAGAATTTGTTTTTGAGAACTTCCTAATGTTCTTATCAGTTTTTTTGAGATCTGCTTCTTGCATTTCCTCTATCTCTTCATCTTCATAATCTTGGACTGGGGGGTCTTGTTCATTTGGGGGCATCATAGTGTCTTCCTTGCTCTTGTTAACTCTGCTTCTATGTTTGTTGTTTGGCATGTTGGAGATAATTTATGTTTGTTTTTTTTTTTTTTTGCTGTTTTTTGCTGTGGTGTTTTTTTCTCGTTACACTATGCCTCTAGGTGGGCTGTCTGCTTTGATGGATCCTTAGAGGCTGTGATGGGTGTGGCCAGAGAGCTCTGCTTGATTCTTCAGGTTTGAGGCTTTGCAAAAAGTGACTCTCCTTGCTCCTTGCTGGATCTCTCTCTCTCTCTCTCTCTCTCTCTCTCTCTCTCTCTCTCTTTTTTTTTTTTGACTCAGTTGGGAAGTAATTCCGAATGGCTCCCGTTGGTTCCTGCACTGGGTAGATTTTGCGGGTCGTCTCCCGCAGTTGGTTTTCCATGCGGTGGGCTCCTTGTAGGTCCTCTGTGTCACATCCACTAGATCTGGAAGTGTTTCTTCTGCAGTTTTTTTCTTGAATCTTTTCCTGAGGCCTTGTCTCAGCTGGTGATCCAAGGCTCCACCTGGGGCTTCTCCCGTGATCTTCCTCTCTAGGCGCTGTCGCCTAGGGCCAGCCGGGCCACAGGATCGCCGCCGCCGCCACCGCTGTAGTGCCTGCGCGCGCTCCCTGGGACTGGGACTATGGAGAGAGGCACTCGGGACGCCGCCGCCGCCGCTGCTGTAGTGCCTGCGCGTGCTCCCCGGGACTGGGACCGTGGAGAGAGGCGATTGGGACGCCACCAACGCCGCCGCTGCTGTAGTGCCTGCGCGCGCTCCCCGGGACTGGGACCATGGAGAGAAGTGCACGGGACGCCGCCGCCGCTGCCGCCGCCACCGCCGCAGCAGAGCTGCAGGTAGAGGCGGGAGGAGGAGAGTTTCTGAGGCTTTTGTCTCACCTCTGGTTCCCGCGCTGGCGAGACATTGTGGCTCGGTTCCCGCGGTTGGGTTTCCACGCAGTGAGCTCTCAGGAGATCCTCTGTGTCTCGTCCACTAGATCCGGAAGCGTCTCCTCTGCAGCTTTTTTCTTGAGTTTTTTCCTAAGGCTGTGCAGCCAGTTCAGGGCACAAAGGCATTCCACTTCCTGTCACCTTGCCGCCTGCTGCCAGCCAAGACTTTGCTTTTCTCCAACCAACTTTTACTGTGATTTTCTCGGTCAATTGCATACAAATTCCACACCACTTTGTCCGGATATGACTGGATGAAACCGGAAATATCCGGTTGTGTTTTGGCCAACTCAATCCAAAATATTGCTACAGACTCTGCGTTTGTGTTTTCTGGATATTATCGATGGACTTTATTGTTTTGAATGTTTTTAGCAGGGAATATTAAATTAGTACCGTAGAAACACTAATTGGTTCATCATGGGGACACCAGCTCTACACATTCGTATTTTCTAGGGAGAAAGCTAGAGGAACTGCGGCAAACACACATGATATTTCTGTTTGTATAGATGACATTCTATGCACTTGCCTAACGAAAAGACTTTGCTTTTCTCCAAAACCATTTTTACTGTGATTTTCTCGGTCCATTGCATATGAATTCCACACCAATTTGTCCGGACATGACTGGATGAAACCGGAAATCTCATTTTGTTTTGGCTAACTCAATCCCAGATATTGCTACAGCCTCTTTGTTTGTATATTCCTGATATTATCCACGGACATTATTGTTTTGAATGTTTTTTTTTCAGGGAACATTTAATTTTGTCCTTGCAAACTCTAATTGGTTCCACATGGACACACCAGCTCTACATATTTGTATTTTCTAGGGAGAAAGCTAGAGGAACTGCGACAAACAAACATGATATTTCAGTTTGTTTCGATGATATTTTATCTACTTGCCTAATGAAAAATCTTTGCTTTACTCCAAAACCATTTTTACTCTGATTTTCTCGGTCCATTGCATATGAATTCCACACCACTTTGTCCAGATATGACAGGATGAAACCGGAAATATCCGGTTTTGTTTTGGCTAACTCAATCCCAGATATTGCTACAGCCTCTGTGTTTGTGCATTCTGGATATTATCAATGAACTTTATTGTTTGGGATGTTTTTATCAGGGAACATTTAATTTTGTACCGTAGAAACACTAATTCGTTCATCATGGAGACACCAGCTCTACACATTCGTATTTTCTAGGGAGAAAGCTAGAAGACTTGCAGAAAACACACATGATATTTCTGTTTCTATACATGACATTTTATGCACTTGCCAAACGTAAAGACTTTGCTTTTCTCCAAAACCATTTTTACTGTAATTTTCTCGGTCCATTGCATATGAATTCCACACCACTTTGTCCGGATATGACTGGATGTAACCGGAAATATCTGGTTGTGTTTAGGCTAACTCAATCCCAGATATTACTGCAGCCTCTATGTTTGTTTTTTCTGGATATTATAAACAGACTTTATTGTTTTGAATGTTTTTTATCGGGGAACATTTTATTGTGAGCTTGGATACAGTAATGGGTTCCATATGGACACACCAGCTCTACATATTTGTATTTTCTAGGGAGAAAGCTAGAGGAACTGCGACAAACAAACATGATATTTCTGTTTGTATAGATGACATTTTATGCACTTGCCTAATGAAAAGACTTTGCTTTACTCCAAAACCATTTTTACTCTTATTTTCTCGGTCCATTGCATACGAATTCCAAACCACTTTGTCGGGATATGACTGGATGAAACCAGAAATATCCGGTTGTGTTTTGGCTAACTCAATGCGAAATACTGTGAAAGACTGTGTGTTTGTGTTTTCTGGATATTATCGATGGACTTTATTGTTTTGAATGTTTTTATCAGGGAACATTTAATTTTGTACCGTAGAAACACTAATTGGTTCATCATGGGGACACCAGCACTACACATTCGTATTTTCTAGGGAGAAAACTAGAGGAACTGTGGCAAACCTACATGATATTTCTGTTTGTATCGATGACATTTTATGCACTTGCCTAACAAAAAGACTTTGCTTTTCTCCAAAACCATTTCTACTGTGATTTTCTCGGTCCATTGCATACGAATTCCACACCACTTTGTCCGGATATGACTGGATGAAACCGGTAATATCCGGTTGTGTTTTGGCTAACTCAATCCAAAATATTGCTGCAGCCTCTATGTTTGTTTTTTCTGGATATTATCCACAGACTTCATTGTTTTGAATGTTTTTATCGGGGAACATTGTATTTTTTGCTGTGAAACAATAATTAGTTCCACATGGAAACACCAGCTGCACATATTCGTATTTTCTATGGAGAAAGCTAGAGGAGCTGCGGCAAACAAACATGATATTTCTGTTACTATCGATGACATTTTATGCACTTGCCTAACGAAAAGACTTTGATTTTCTCCAAAACCATTTTTCTGTGATTTTCTCGGTACACTCCATATGAATTCCACACAATTTTGTCCGGATATGACTGGATGAAACCGGAAATATCCCGTTTTGTTTTGGCTAACTCAATCCCAGATATTGCTACAGCCTCTGTGTTTGTGTATTCCTGATATTATCCATGGACTTTATTGTTTTGAATGCTTTTTATCAGGGAACATTTAATTTTGTACCATTGAAACACTAATTGGTTCATCATGGGGACACCAGCTCTACACATTCGTGTTTTCTAGGGAGAAAGCTAGAGGAACTGCAACAAACATGATATTTCTGTTTGTCCAGATGACATTTTTTGCCTTTCCTAACAAAAATACTTTGCTATTCTCCAAAACCATTTTTACTGTTATTTTCTCGGTACACTTCATATGAATTCCACACAAGTTTGTCTGGATATGACTGGATGAAACCGGAAATATCCCGTTTTGTTTTGGCTAACTCAATCCCAGATATTGCTACAGCCTCTGTGTTTGTGTATTCCTGATATTGTCCACGGACTTTATTGTTTTGAATGTTTTTTTTATCAGGGAACATTTAGTTTTGTGCTTGGAAATACTAATTGGTTCCACATGGCGACACCAGCTCTACACATTTGTACTTTCTAGGGAGAAAGCTAGAGGAACTGCGGCAAGCAAACATGATATTTCTGTTTCGATAGATGACATTTTATGTACTTGCCTAACGTAAAGACTTTGCTTTTCTCCAAAACCATTTTTACTGTGATTTTTTCGGTCCATTACATATGAATTCCCACCACTTTGTCCGGATATGACTGGATGAAACCAGCAATATCTGGTTTTGGTTTGGCTAACTCAATCCAAGACATTGATACGGCCTCTGTGTTTGTTTTTTCTGGATATTATCCACAGACTTTATTGTTTGAATGTTTTTTTATCGGGGAACATTTTATTTTGAGCTTGGATACAGCAATTGGTTCCACATGGAGACACCAGCTCTACATATTCGTATTTTCTAGGGAGAAAGCTAGAGGAACTGCAGCAAACAAACATGATATTTCTGTTACTATCGATGACATTTTGGACACTTGCCAAATGAAAAGACTTTGCTTTTCTCCAAAACCATTTTTCTGTGATTTTCTCGGTACACTTCATATGAATTCCACATAAGTTTGTCCGGATATGACTGGATGAAACCGGTAATATCCGGTTGTGTTTTGGCTAACTCAATCCAAAATATTGCTGTAGCCTCTATGTTTGTTTTTTCTGGATATTATCCACAGACTTCATTGTTTTGAATGTTTTTTTATCGGGGAACATTGTATTTTTTGCTGTGAAACAATAATTAGTTCCACATGGAAACACCAGCTGCACATATTCGTATTTTCTAGGGAGAAAGCTAGAGGAGCTGCGGCAAACAAACATGATATTTCTGTTACTATCGATGACATTTTATGCACTTGCCAAATGAAAAGACTTTGCTTTTCTCCAAAACCATTTTTCTGTGATTTTCTCGGTACACTTCATATGAATTCCACACAAGTTTGTCCGGATATGACTGGATGAAACCGGAAATATCCCGTTTTGTTTTGGCTAACTCAATCCCAGATATTGCTACAACCTCTGTGTTTGTGTATTCCTGATATTGTCCACGGACTTTATTGTTTTGAATGCTTTTTATCAGGGAACATTTAATTTTGTACCGTTGAAACACTAATTGGTTCATCATGGGGACACCAGCTCTACACATTCGTATTTTCTAGGGAGAAAGCTAGAGGAACTGCAGCAAACATGATATTTCTGTTTGTCCAGATGACATTTTCTGCCTTTCCTAACAAAAATACTTTGCTATTCTCCAAAACCATTTTTACTGTTAATTTCTCGGTACACTTCATATGAATTGCACACAAGTTTGTCCGGATATGACTGGATGAAACTGGAAATATCCCGTTTTGTTTTGGCTAACTCAATCCCAGATATTGCTACAGCCTCTGTGTTTGTGTATTCCTGATATTGTCCACGGACTTTATTGTTTTGAATGCTTTTTATCAGGGAACATTTAATTTTGTACCGTTGAAACACTAATTGGTTCATCATGGGGACACCAGCTCTACACATTCGTATTTTCTAGGGAGAAAGCTAGAGGAACTGTGGCAAACAAACATGATATTTCTGTTTGTCCGGATGATATTTTTTGCCTTTCCTAACAAAAATTCTTTGCTATTCTCCAAAACCATTTTTACTGTTATTTTCTTGGTGTACTTCATATGAATTCCACACAAGTTTGTCCGGATATGACTGGATGAAACCGGAAATATCCCGTTTTGTTTTGGCTAACTCAATCCCCGATATTGCTACATCCTCTGTGTTTGTGTATTCCTGATATTGTCCACGGACTTTATTGTTTTGAATGTTTTTTTTTTATCAGGGAACATTTAGTTTTGTGCTTGGAAATACTAGTTGGTTCCACATGGAGACACCAGCTCTACACATTTGTACTTTCTAGGGAGAAAGCTAGAGGAACTGCGGCAAACAAACATGATATTTCTGTTTCGATAGATGACATTTTATGTACTTGCCTAACGTAAAGACTTTGCTTTTCTCCAAAACCATTTTTACTGTGATTTTTTCGGTCCATTACATACGAATTCCACACCACTTTGTCCGGATATGACTGGATGAAACCAGCAATATCTGGTTTTGGTTTGGCTAACTCAATCCAAGACATTGATACGGCCTCTGTGTTTGTTTTTTCTGGATATTATCCACAGACTTTATTGTTTTGAATGTTTTTGTATCGGGGAACATTTTATTTTGAGCTTGGATACAGCAATTAGTTCCACATGGAGACAACCGCTATACATATTCGTTTTTTCTAGGGTGAAAGCTAGCGGAACTGCGACAAACAAACATGATATTTCTGTTTGTATAGAATACATTTTATGCACTTGCCTAATGAAAAGACTTTGCTTTTCTCCAAAACCATTTTTACTCTTATTTTCTCGGTCCATTGGATATGATATCCACACCAGTTTGAACGGATATGACTGGATGAAACCGGAAATATCCAGTTGTGTTTTGGCTAACTCAATCCGAAATATTGTGAAAGCCTCTGTGTTTGTGTTTTCTGGATATTATCGATGGACTTTCTTGTTTTGAATGTTTTTTTCAGGGGACATTTAATTTTGTACCGTAGAAACACTAATTGATTCATCATGGGGACACTAGCTCTACACATTCGTATTGTCTAGGGAGAAAGCTAGAGGAACTGCGGCAAACAAACATGATATTTCTGTTTGTATCGATGACATTTTATGCACTTGCCTAACAAAAAGAATTTGCTTTTTTGCAAAACCATTTTTACTGTGATTTTCTCGGTCCATTGCATACGAATTCCACACCAGTTTGTCCGGATTCACTGGATGAAACCAGCAATATCTGGTTTTGGTTTGGCTAACTCAATCCAAGACATTGATACAGACTCTGTGTTTGTGTTTTCTGGATATTATCCTCGGACTCTATTGTTTTTAATGTTTTTTATGGGGGAATATTTTATTTTGAGATTGGATACACTAATTGGTTCCACATGGAGACACCAGCTAAACATATTCGTATTGTCTAGGGAGAAAGCTAGAGGAACTGCAGCAAACAAACATGATATTTCAGTTTGTATCGATGATATTTTTTGCCTTTCCTAACAAAAATACTTTGCTATTCTCCAAAACCATTTTTACTGTGATTTTCTCGGTCCATTGCATACGAATTCCACACCACTTTGTCCGGAAATGACTGGATGAAACCGGAAATATCCGGTTTTGTTTTGGCTAACTCAATCCAAAATATTGCTACAGCCTCTGTGTTTATGTTTTCAGGATATTATCGATGGACTTTATTGTTTTGAATGTTTTTATCAGGGAACATTTAATTTTGTACCGTTGAAACACTAATGGTTTCATAGTGGGGACACGAGCTCTACACATGCGTATTATCTAGGGAGAAAGCTAGAAGACTTGCAGCAAACAAACATGATATTTCTGTTTCTATACATGACATTTTATGCACTTGCCAAACGTAAAGACTTTGCTTTTCTCCAAAACCATTTTTACTGTAATTTTCTCGGTCCACTGCATACGAATTATACACCACTTTGTCCGGATATGACTGGATGTAACCGGAAATATCTGGTTGTGTTTAGGCTAACTCAATCCCAGATATTACTGCAGCCTCTATGTTTGTTTTTTCTGGATATTATAAACAGACTTTATTGTTTTGAAAGTTTTTTATCGGGGAACATTTTATTGTGAGCTTGCATACAGAAATGGGTTCTATATGGAGACACCAGCTCTACAAATTTGTATTTTCTAGGGAGAAAGCTAGAGGAACTGCGACAAACAAACATGATATTTCTGTTTGTATAGATGACATTTTATGCACTTGCCTAATGAAAAGACTTGGCTTTACTCCAAAACCATTTTTACTCTGATTTTCTCGGTCCATTGCATACGAATTCCAAACCACTTTGTCGGGATATGACTGGATGAAACCAGAAATATCCCGTTTTGTTTTGGCTAACTCAATCCCAGATATTGCTACAGCCTCTGTGTTTGTGTATTCCTGATATTGTCCACGGACTTTATTGTTTTGAATGCTTTTTATCAGGGAACATTTAGTTTTGTGCTTGGAAATACTAATTGGTTCCACATGGAGACACCAGCTCTACACATTTGTACTTTCTAGGGAGAAAGCTAGAGGAACTGCGGCAAGCAAACATGATATTTCTGTTTCGATAGATGACATTTTATGTACTTGCCTAACGTAAAGACTTTGCTTTTCTCCAAAACCATTTTTACTGTGATTTTTTCGGTCCATTACATACGAATTCCACACCACTTTGTCTGGATATGACTGGATGAAACCAGCAATATCTGGTTTTGGTTTGGCTAACTCAATCCAAGACATTGATACGGCCTCTGTGTTTGTTTTTTCTGGATATTATCCACAGACTTTATTGTTTGAATGTTTTTTTTTATCGGGGAACATTTTATTTTGAGCTTGGATACAGCAATTGGTTCCACATGGAGACACCAGCTCTACATATTCGTATTTTCTAGGGAGAAAGCTAGAGGAACTGCGGCAAACAAACATGATATTTCTGTTACTATCGATGACATTTTGGGCACTTGCCAAATGAAAAGACTTTGCTTTTCTCCAAAACCATTTTTCTGTGATTTTCTCGGTACACTTCATATGAATTCCACATAAGTTTGTCCAGATATGACTGGATGAAACCGGAAACATCCCGTTTTGTTTTGGTTAACTCAATCCCAGATATTGCTACAGCCTCTGTGTTTGTGAATTCCTGATATTGTCCACGGACTTTATTGTTTTGAATGCTTTTTATCAGGGAACATTTAATTTTGTACCGTTGAAACACTAATTGGTTCATCATGGGGACACGAGCTCTACACATTCGTATTTTCTAGGGAGAAAGCTGGAGCAACTGCAGCAAACATGATATTTCTGTTTGTCCAGATGACATTATTTGCCTTTCCTAACAAAAATGCTTTGCTATTCTCCAAAACCATTTTTACTGTTATTTTCTCGGTACACTTCATATGAATTCCACACAAGTTTGTCCGGATATGACTGGATGAAACCGGAAATATCCCGTTTTGTTTTGGCTAACTCAATCCCAGATATTGCTACAGCCTCTGTGTTTGTGTATTCCTGATATTGTCCACGGACTTTATTGTTTTGAATCTTTTTTTTTTATCAGGGAACATTTAGTTTTGTGCTTGGAAATACTAATTGGTTCCACATGGAGACACCAGCTCTACACATTTGTACTTTCTAGGGAGAAAGCTAGAGGAACTGCGGCAAGCAAACATGATATTTCTGTTTCGATAGATGACATTTTATGTACTTGCCTAACGTAAAGACTTTGCTTTTCTCCAAAACCATTTTTACTGTGATTTTTTCGGTCCATTACATACGAATTCCACACCACTTTGTCTGGATATGACTGGATGAAACCAGCAATATCTGGTTTTGGTTTGGCTAACTCAATCCAAGACATTGATACGGCCTCTGTGTTTGTTTTTTCTGGATATTATCCACAGACTTTATTGTTTGAATGTTTTTTTTTATCGGGGAACATTTTATTTTGAGCTTGGATACAGCAATTGGTACCACATGGAGACACCAGCTCTACATATTCGTATTTTCTAGGGAGAAAGCTAGAGGAACTGTGGCAAACAAACATGATATTTCTGTTACTATCGATGACATTTTGGGAACTTGCCAAATGAAAAGACTTTGCTTTTCTCCAAAACCATTTTTCTGGGATTTTCTCGGTACACTTCATATGAATTCCACATAAGTTTGTCCAGATATGACTGGATGAAACCGGAAATATCCCGTTTTGTTTTGGCTAACTCAATCCCAGATATTGCTACAGCCTCTGTGTTTGTGTATTCCTGATATTGTCCACGGACTTTATTGTTTTGAATGCTTTTTATCAGGGAACATTTAATTTTGTACCGTTGAAACACTAATTGGTTCATCATGGGGACACCAGCTCTACACATTCGTATTTTCTAGGGAGAAAGCTAGAGGAACTGCGGCAAACAAACATGATATTTCTGTTTCGATAGATGACATTTTATGTACTTGCCTAACGTAAAGACTTTGCTTTTCTCCAAAACCATTTTTACTGTGATTTTTTCGGTCCATTACTTACGAATTCCACACCACTTTGTCCGGATATGACTGGATGAAACCAGCAATATCTGGTTTTGGTTTGGCTAACTCAATCCAAGACATTGATACGGCCTCTGTGTTTGTTTTTTCTGGATATTATCCACAGACTTTATTGTTTGAATGTTTTTTTTATCGGGGAACATTTTATTTTGAGCTTGGATACAGCAATTGGTTCCACATGGAGACACCAGCTCTACATATTCGTATTTTCTAGGGAGAAAGCTAGAGGAACTGCGGCAAACAAACATGATATTTCTGTTACTATCGATGACATTTTGGGCACTTGCCAAATGAAAAGACTTTGCTTTTCTCCAAAACCATTTTTCTGTGATTTTCTCGGTACACTTCATATGAATTCCACATAAGTTTGTCCAGATATGACTGGATGAAACCGGAAACATCCCGTTTTGTTTTGGTTAACTCAATCCCAGATATTGCTACAGCCTCTGTGTTTGTGAATTCCTGATATTGTCCACGGACTTTATTGTTTTGAATTCTTTTTATCAGGGAACATTTAATTTTGTACCGTTGAAACACTAATTGGTTCATCATGGGGACACCAGCTCTACACATTCGTATTTTCTAGGGAGAAAGCTAGAGCAACTGCAGCAAACATGATATTTCTGTTTGTCCAGATGACATTTTTTGCCTTTCCTAACAAAAATACTTTGCTATTCTCCAAAACCATTTTTACTGTTATTTTCTCGGTACACTTCATATGAATTCCACAGAAGTTTGTCCGGATATGACTGGATGAAACCGGAAATATCCCGTTTTGTTTTGGCTAACTCAATCCCAGGTATTGCTACAGCCTCTGTGTTTGTGTATTCCTGATATTGTCCACAGACTTTATTGTTTTGAATGTTTTTTTTTTATCAGGGAACATTTAATTTTGTGCTTGGAAATACTAGTTGGTTCCACATGGAGACACCAGCTCTACACATTTGTACTTTCTAGGGAGAAAGCTAAAGGAACTGCGGCAAGCAAACATGATATTTCTGTTTTGATAGATGACATTTTATGTACTTGCCTAACGTAAAGACTTTGCTTTTCTCCAAAACCATTTTTACTGTGATTTTTTCGGTCCATTACATACGAATTCCACACCACTTTGTCCGGATATGACTGGATGAAACCAGCAATATCTGGTTTTGGTTTGGCTAACTCAATCCAAGACATTGATACGGCCTCTGTGTTTGTTTTTTCTGGATATTATCCACAGACTTTATTGTTTTGAATGTTTTTTTATCGGGGAACATTTTATTTTGAGCTTGGATACAGCAATTAGTTCCACATGGAGACAACCGCTATACATATTCGTTTTTTCTAGGGTGAAAGCTAGAGGAACTGCGACAAACAAACATGATATTTCTGTTTCTATAGAATACATTTTATGCACTTGCCTAATGAAAAGACTTTGCTCTTCTCCAAAACCATATTTACTGTTATTTTTTCGGTCCATTGCATATGATATCCACACCAGTTTGACCGGATATGACTGGATGAAACCGGAAATATCCAGTTGTGTTTTGGCTAACTCAATCCGAAATATTGTGAAAGCCTCTGTGTTTGTGTTTTCTGGATATTATCGATGGACTTTCTTGTTTTGAATGTTTTTTTCAGGGGACATTTAATTTTGTACCGTAGAAACACTAATTGATTTCACATGGAGACACCAGCTCTACACATTCGTATTTTCTAGGGAGACTGCTAGAGGAACTGCGAGAAACAAACATGATATTTCTGTTTGTATCGATGACATTTTATGCACTTGCCTAACGAAAAGAATTTGCTTTTTTGCAAAACCATTTTTACTGTTATTTTCTCGGTCCATTGCATACGAATTCCACACCAGTTTGTCCAGATTCACTGGATGAAACCAGCAATATCTGGTTTTGGTTTGGCTAATTCAATCCAAGACATTGATACAGACTCTGTGTTTGTGTTTTCTGGATATTATCCTCGGACTCTATTGTTTTTAATGTTTTTTATGGGGGAATACTTTATTTTCAGATTGGATACAGTAATTGGTTCCACATGGAAACACCAGCTGAACATATTCGTATTGTCTAGGGAGAAAGCTAGAGGAACTGCGGCAAACAAACATGATATTTCTGTTAGTATCGATGACATTTTATGCACTTGCCAAATGAAAAGACTTTGCTTTTCTCCAAAACCATTTTTCTTTGATTTTCTCGGTACACTTCATATGAATTCCACATAAGTTTGTCCAGATATGACTGGATGAAACCGGAAATATCCCGTTTGGTTTTGGCTAACTCAATCCCAGATATTGCTACAGCCTCTGTGTTTGTGTTTCCCGGATATTATCCACGACTCTATTGTTTTTAATGTTTTTTATCGGGGAACATTTTATTTTGAGCTTGGATACAGTAATTGGTTACACATGGAGACACCAGCTGAACATATTTGTATTTTCTAGGGAGAAAGCTAGAGGAACTGCGGCAAACAAACATGATATTTCTGTTACTATCGATGACATTTTATGCACTTGCCAAATGAAAAGACTTTGCTTTTCTCCAAAACAATTTTTTTGTGATTTTCTCGGTCCATTTCATAAGAATAATACACCACTTTGTCCGGATATGACTGGATGAAACCAGAAATATCCGGTTTTGTTTTTGCTGACTCAACGCGAAATATTGTGAAAGCCTCTGTGTTTGTGTATTCTGGATATTATCAATGAACTTTATTGTTTGGTATGTTTTTATCAGGGACCATTTAATTTTGTACCGTAGAAACACTAATTGGTTCATCATGGAGACACCAGCTCTACACATTCGTATTTTATAGGGAGAAAGCTAGAGGAACTGCGACAAACAAACATGATATTTCTGTTTGTATAGATGACATTTGATGCACTTGGCTAATGAAAAGACTTTGCTTTTCTCCAAAACCATTTTTACTGTGATTTTCTTGGTCCATTGCATACGAATTCCACACCACTTTGTCCAGAAATGACTGGATGAAACCGGAAATATCCGGTTTTGTTTTGGCTAACTCAATCCAAAATATTGCTACAGCCTCTGTGTTTATGTTTTCAGGATATTATCGATGGACTTTATTGTTTTGAATGTTTTTATCAGGGAACATTTAATTTTGTACCGTTGAAACACTAATGGTTTCATAATGGGGACATGAGCTCTACACATTCGTATTTTCTAGGGAGAAAGCTAGAAGACTTGCAGCAAACAAACATGATATTTCTGTTTCTATACATGACATTTTATGCACTTGCCAAACGTAAAGACTTTGCTTTTCTCCAAAACCATTTTTACTGTAATTTTCTCGGTCCACTGCATACGAATTATACACCACTTTGTCCGGATATGACTGGATGTAACCGGAAATATCTGGTTGTGTTTAGGCTAACTCAATCCCAGATATTACTGCAGCCTCTATGTTTGTTTTTTCTGGATATTATAAACAGACTTTATTGTTTTGAATGTTTTTTATCGGGGAACATTTTATTGTGAGCTTGGATACAGTAATGGGTTCCATATGGACACACCAGCTCTACATATTTGTATTTTCTAGGGAGAAAGCTAGAGGAACTGTGACAAACAAACATGATATTTCTGTTTGTATAGATGTCATTTTATGCACTTGCCTAATGAAAAGACTTTGCTTTACTCCAAAACCATTTTTACTCTGATTTTCTCGGTCCATTGCATACGAATTCCAAACCACTTTGTCGGGATATGACTGGATGAAACCAGAAATATCCGGTTGTGTTTTGGCTAACTCAATGCGAAATACTGTGAAAGACTGTGTGTTTGTGTTTTCTGGATATTATCGATGGACTTTATAGTTTTGAATGATTTTATCTGGGAACATTTAATTTTGTACTGTAGAAACACTAATTGGTTCATCATGGGGACACCAGCACTACACATTCGTATTTTCTAGGGAGAAAACTAGAGGAACTGCGGCAAACCTACATGATATTTCTGTTTGTATCGATGACATTTTATGCACTTGCCTAACAAAAAGACTTTGCTTTTCTCCAAAACCATTTCTACTGTGATTTTCTCGGTCCATTGTGTGACAAAAAAACATGATATTTCAGTTTCTATCGATGATATTTTATCCACTTGCCTAAGGAAAATACTTTGCTTTTCTCCAAAACCATCTTTACTGTGATTTTCTCGGTCCCTTGCATACGAATTCCACACCACTTTGTCCGGATATGACTGGATGAAACCGGTAATATCCGGTTGTGTTTTGGCTAACTCAATCCAAAATATTGCTGCAGCCTCTATGTTTGCTTTTTCTGGATATTATCCACAGACTTCATTGTTTTGAATGTTTTTTATCGGGGAACATTGTATATTTTGCTGTGAAACAATAATTAGTTCCACATGGAAACACCAGCTGCACATATTCGTATTTTCTATGGAGAAAGCTAGAGGAGCTGCGGCAAACAAACATGATATTTCTGTTACTATCGATGACATTTTATGCACTTGCCTAACGAAAAGACTTTGCTTTTCTCCAAAACTATTTTTCTGGGATTTTCTCGGTACACTTCATATGAATTCCACAGAAGTTTGTCCGGATATGACTGGATGAAACCGGAAATATCCCGTTTTGTTTTGGCTAACTCAATCCCAGATATTGCTACAGCCTCTGTGTTTGTGTATTCCTGATATTATCCATGGACTTTATTGTTTTGAATGTTTTTTTATCAGGGAACATTTAGTTTTGTGCTTGGAAATACTAATTGGTTCCACATGGAGACACCAGCTCTACACATTTGTACTTTCTAGGGAGAAAGCTAGAGGAACTGCGGCAAGCAAACATGATATTTCTGTTTCGATAGATGACATTTTATGTACTTGCCTAACGTAAAGACGTTGCTTTTCTCCAAAACCATTTTTACTGTGATTTTTTCGGTCCATTACGTATGAATTCCACACCACTTTGTCCAGATATGACTGGATGAAACCAGCAATATCTGGTTTTGGTTTGGCTAACTCAATCCAAGACATTGATACGGCCTCTGTGTTTGTTTTTTTCTGGATATTATCCACAGACTTTATTGTTTTGAATGTTTTTGTATCGGGGAACATTTTATTTTGAGCTTCGATACAGCAATTGGTTCCACATGGAGACACCAGCTGAACATATTCGTATTGTCTAGGGAGAAAGCTAGAGGAACTGCGGCAAACAAACATGATATTTCTGTTACTATCGATGACATTTTGGGCACTTGCCAAATGAAAGGACTTTGCTTTTCTCCAAAACCATTTTTCTGTGATTTTCTCGGTACACTTCATATGAATTCCACATAAGTTTGTCCAGATATGACTGGATGAAACCGGAAATATCCCGTTTTGTTTTGGCTAACTCAATCCCAGATATTGCTACAGCCTCTGTGTTTGTGTATTCCTGATATTGTCCACGGACTTTATTGTTTTGAATGCTTTTTATCAGGGAACATTTAATTTTGTACCGTTGAAACACTAATTGGTTCATCATGGGGACACCAGCTCTACACATTCGTATTTTCGAGGGAGAAAGCTAGAGGAACTGCGGCAAACAAACATGATATTTCTGTTTGTCCGGATGATATTTTTTGCCTTTCCGAACAAAAATTCTTTGCTATTCTCCAAAACAATTTTTACTGTTATTTTCTCGGTACACTTCATATGAATTCCACACAAGTTTGTCCGGATATGACTGGATGAAACCGGAAATATCCCGTTTTGTTTTGGCTAACTCAATCCCAGATATTGCTACAGCCTCTGTGTTTGTGTATTCCTGATATTGTCCACGGACTTTATTGTTTTGAATGTTTTTTTTTATCAGGGAACATTTAATTTTGTGCTTGGAAATAGTAGTTGGTTCCACATGGAGACACCAGCTCTACACATTTGTACTTTCTAGGGAGAAAGCTAAAGGAACTGCGGCAAACAAACATGATATTTCTGTTTCGATAGATGACATTTTATGTACTTGCCTAACGTAAAGACTTTGCTTTTCTCCAAAACCATTTTTACTGTGATTTTTTCGGTCCATTACATACGAATTCCACACCACTTTGTCCGGATATGACTGGATGAAACCAGCAATATCTGGTTTTGGTTTGGCTAACTCAATCCAAGACATTGATACGGCCTCTGTGTTTGTTTTTTCTGGATATTATCCACAGACTTTATTGTTTGAATGTTTTTTTTATCGGGGAACATTTTATTTTGAGCTTGGATACAGCAATTGGTTCCACATGGAGACACCGGCTCTACATATTCGTATTTTCTAGGGAGAAAGCTAGAGGAACTGCGGCAAACAAACATGATATTTCTGTTACTATCGATGACATTTTGGGCACTTGCCAAATGAAAAGACTTTGCTTTTCTCCAAAAGCATTTTTCTGGGATTTTCTCGGTACACTTCATATGAATTCCACATAAGTTTGTCCAGATATGAGTGGATGAAACCGGAAATATCCCGTTTTGTTTTGGCTAACTCAATCCCAGATATTGCTACAGCCTCTGTGTTTTTGTATTCCTGATATTGTCCACGGACTTTATTGTTTTGAATGCTTTTTATCAGGGAACATTTAATTTTGTACCGTTGAAACACTAATGGTTTCATAATGGGGACACGAGCTCTACACATTCGTATTTTCTAGGGAGAAAGCTAGAAGACTTGCAGCAAACAAACATGATATTTCTGTTTCTATACATGACATTTTATGCACTTGCCAAACGTAAAGACTTTGCTTTTCTCCAAACCATTTTTACTGTAATTTTCTCGTTCCATTGCATACAAATTATACACCACTTTGTCCGGATATGACTGGATGTAACCGGAAATATCTGGTTGTGTTTAGGCTAACTCAATCCCAGATATTACTGCAGCCTCTATGTTTGTTTTTTCTGGATATTATAAACAGACTTTATTGTTTTGAATGTTTTTTATCGGGGAACATTTTATTGTGAGCTTGGATACAGTAATGGGTTCCATATGGAGACACAAGCTCTACATATTTGTATTTTCTAGGGAGAAAGCTAGAGGAACTGCGACAAACAAACATGATATTTCTGTTTGTATAGATGACATTTTATGCACTTGCCTAATGAAAAGACTTTGCTTTACTCCAAAACCATTTTTACTCTGATTTTCTCGGTCCATTGCATACGAATTCCAAACCACTTTGTCGGGATATGACTGGATGAAACCAGAAATATCCGGTTGTGTTTTGGCTAACTCAATGAGAAATACTGTGAAAGACTGTGTGTTTGTGTTTTCTGGATATTATCGATGGACTTTATTGTTTTGAATGTTTTTATCAGGGAACATTTAATTTTGTACCGTAGAAACACTAATTGGTTCATCATGGGGACACCAGCACTACACATTCGTATTTTCTAGGGAGAAAACAAGAGGAACTGCGGCAAACCTACATGATATTTCTGTTTGTATAGATGTCATTTTATGCACTTGCCTAACAAAAAGACTTTGCTTTTCTCCAACCCATTTTTACTGTGATTTTCTCGGTCCATTGCATACGAATTCCACACCACTTTATCCAGATATCACTGGAGGAAACCGGAAATATCCGGTTGTGTTTTGGCTAACTCA